>NW_005842590.1:170312-192905 GCF_000455745.1 Alligator sinensis
CATGGGGGTACATGACATGGGGGGGGGGGAGGCGGGGGGGTTACTTCACTCTAAACTGAAACGGTGTTTTTAAAAACCCACCGCTTCAATTTAGGGCCCCTGTGCCATCTAAACATGCCCATAAAGAATCCTTCCTTGGTGTCTCACCAAGGCCCTTGAGAAAAATCTCTTCACAAATAATCTCTGCCCTACAGAAGTTTGAATGACATCCCTGTAGCATTATATTGATCCATCAAAAAGTTATGCATGTACTTTATTTATACATATAGGGGGGGTGTAGACAAGACAGGGGTCCTCAACTGAAGTGATGGGTTTTAAAAAACACTACTTCAATTTAGGGCTGATTAAACCCCTGTGTCTGTCACCCCCCCCCCCGCCGCTGACTTACCTGCCTCTCTGGCGAGAAGGGGAGGGTGAGCTGCCAGCAGGTGAAGTAGTGCCTGGGCTGCGGGGGCGGGGGGCGTGCTGTTCCGTGGCAGCAGCAGCCCCCCCCCCAAGGCAGCACCCACCTGCAGGTGCCCAGCTCAGGTGGTCCCAGGGGGCACCACAGCCACAGAGGGAAGTACTAAACCCCCATGCAGCTCAGGCAAACAGGCAGGCAGGGACGGGGGAGATCAATCAGGCTTACCACTTTTCTTGGCTGGAGCCTGCTTTCCTGGGCTGCTGCCAGGCTGTCTGCAGGGCTTCCTACAGACCTGCGGAGCTGCACATAGGCTGGTGTTTTACTCCGCGGTTTTAGTTTGCTGCACCCCAAGTCATTATGCCACCAAATTTCCTACAGAGGCTAGAATTAATGTGCAATATACTGCCAACGTGTTCAAACACCAACACCATTAAAGTGGCGCAAAAACATTTAGCCCGCTTTAAAGCGTCATGCATACATACCTCTCGCTTCATCTACACACAGCCATAATTACTTCTAATTAAAGCACCCTAATTCAAAACACTGTGATTAAAGCACTCTAATTAAAGTGCTCTTTGGAGCTATTCTAATTAAAGCACCCCCCACCCCCCCCAGAGTACATGGAAAGACACCCTGTAATGGCCTCTATTACTGAGTTTCCAATGTTGTTCTGATCCTACGCATAGGTACATAATTTAAATTGCTTAGCTGTTTAATACTATATTATGGTAGTACTAGGAATCTCAACCAAAATTAGGAGTGTTCATTTTGTTAGGCACTGTTTCTATTGCTCAAAAGAGATAATCCATTCCAAAAAATGCTTTTAGTTCATGCCCATATCCACAATGATAACTCCTAGAACTGAACATATCTAAGTTCCTTTAAATAATTAAGAGTTGCAAGTGCATAGGAGAAATTAGGATCTGTCCCTAAATACACAAGATAAAAGACCATAGAAAGGAAATTACTGTTACAAATTGGTAACAGGAGTATAAAAGAATTAGGCACTTGCACACATAAGGGGAGACTGCACCGACACCGTAAATCCAGTACATCATAGCAGACTTGATTAATTGAGTCTGCTGAAGCATGGAAATTAATGCGCTGCAGCAGCCTCCAGCATCACATGTATCAACATCCTCACAATGAAAAATGTTGGTGGGGTGCTTTGAACTAAAGCTTGAACAAACTGTAGTTCAAAGTGCCCCACTGCTATTTTTTCAGCACAGGGAGGCTGATACATGTGACACACAGGCACTTTTAATTAGCATGGTTTGCTAACTAAAGCGCCCCACCACATCCTGGAATACATGTATAAATGCCCATTAAGTCTGTGGCAGAACTGAATACTGAAACAAGTACTCTTGAGTGCTAATCTAGTGCCTTAACTACAGTGCCATTCATAACTTAAAATTCTGGTAAACTGTCAAATAAAACATCATCACATGCAAGCTTATGTGAACACTGACACGCTCAACAAGATTTTATAATGAGCAATTATCATTAACTAATATTAATGAATAATGATCATCACTACTTATTAATCCTAATTATTAATAAGTATTGCATACTTTGCAATAGGCCAAATCTTGAAGTCCTTATTCAGTTGTAATTCCCTCTTTTCTAAAATAAAATTTATATTGACTTCAGTAACAAAGAGGATTTAACCATTTTCAAAACAACTACAAAAGGATTTCGCACATGGCAAATTTTAAAAGAGGATGAGAAGCAAACTCTTATTATAGCTTCTATTCATTTAGTTTTGCATACTTTTCTATAGAGGTCTGGATTGGTCTAATATCTTCTAGAAATATGTTCCACTGGGAATGTCCTGTTTTATATGATTCATTCTAACTGATTTGTTCCAGAATTATGCCTCTGTCTTGGCAGTTCTGACATGGAGACACAATTGTGAATATAGCTAAGACTTGCCCTGCTGTATAAATGAAAGTTGTTATCATTAACTCTTTGTTGGGATTGGGCTCTATTAGTTAAGTGAGTTCAAGCCAAGGCAAGGCAGCTAATTTATGATGTGAACACTCCTCATCAAATTGTGCATGCTGCAATGCCTAAACATTAGGCTATTTTTATTTACATTGAAATATTAGGAACTGAATTAAATGGAGAAATATTTTTCATATGGACTTGAAATTGCAGTAAAACCATGTTAGCACATGAAATTGTTTGTACAGCTTTTTTTGGAGAGAGCTCTGTATGTTAAGCTCTTGGGATATTTATTTAATGAATGTATATACTCATTTGCTTCTTTTTGACACATATTGCTTTGATTATTTTGACACCTATTACTTTGATTGCTGTATTCATAGTGCATAGACTCCATTGGGAACCACAAGGGAATATTCTACACATTGCAGGAAAAAATTGATTGCCTAATATATTCTAGGAATTGTAGTAGTGTACTCTATTTCTTCTGTTGTTTTCATTTTAATTCATCGATTGAAAGGCAAGTTTATCTTACTCCTCTATTTTGTTCATATAGCAGCTTCCTTGAGTAGCAATTTATCTGCATACTTCAATGGTATGATGTATCTCCCATGGTAGCTGGAGCATTTTACAACTCAACTGTCTCTTGACAGCTTAGCGTGATGACAGTTTCAGTAAATGGCCTCTCATGTAGTATCTTGTTAATGTCTCATCGACTCAGAGATTCTTATTGTACTTTTCAGAAACTGGTGGATACTATAACTTACCCTCTTTATGTTTATAAAAGATGACTTAAATATTTTGCCTTTCCTAGATCATAGTATGATTTCCTCTTTATTTTTAAGTGGTTCAAAATGTCAAGTTTTGTCTTGTGTACACAGTGTTCTCAGCAATCAAATATCTACAGAAAATATTCAGGGGACCATATAAATATTAGTGGAGGGGACATGCAACACTCTAAAATTAGAACCACTCTAACTGTCTTTGTGAACTGGGAGAGAAAAGTGGGAACTAAAATAGACCATTGCATTCCAGGGATCTCTCGCTATATGCTAACTCCTGTTTGCCTTTCATTTCGATTTAAGATCATGATTTAAGATATGACTCCTGTCCTGAACATCCACAATATTCACATATAATGTTGGGGAACATGTTCTGTACATGACCCACTAATATATAAAGCATGCTTACCCACTTTAGACTTCTAATCACCTTCCACGGAAGTTTGCATCCTTCAGCTTCTAGAGGCCTGTTGGAATGACAAAGGATAAAAACATAGCCACCCTTTTACTTAATGACCTAATTAATATATTGCTGTTCAGAATTCATTATATATTTTTAAAATGACAATTTTAAATACTTCAGGAGTACTAGACAGCATTAAGGCAGTCTTGACATAGACAAATCTGCTATTCATTGACTTGGTCAAGTAACTAAATAGACTCATTTTCACTGACCTAGCAGAAATTATATCAAGAACAACCTCATATTCATGGTGTGTTTAACTACTCCTTCCCTCTTTTCTGTAAAAACTTGTTTTACAATCAGCTATGGCTACTCTTTAAAATTATTTGACTGTGGCCACATACAGACATTACACTTTTACCAGTCTAACTGATGGGAAACCAAACAAAACTCATAACAGAAGTTCATCCCACATAGACTGGTCCAAAATGGCAGAACTCAGTCTAAGATAGACTTGGATCTATGTCCACTCCAACTTAATTGATGTTAGAGTGGTGCATCAAAACTTCAGTGCCAGTTCCCCTATTGATTCAAGTTAGGTTGCCATCTGCTGGCATCTCACACGCCTTTGTGGCCCCTTGCTAGTCCCTTGTGCCTGGCAACCCAATTGGACTCCATGGGGCTGCGCCCAAGCATATGGGTTCTCCTGGGCTCCATGTCAGTCTATGTGTACATCATGAGGTGCTTCATGATAGGATGTGGGGAGACAGCCCAGGGACATGGATGCCCAGGTGCCAGGACTCATGCACAGGAAAACAGATGCCTCCTTTCCTCACTTCTGCTGCCTACCTGTAGCTAAACAGAGATGCAGCAGTGAGTTGAGGGCATGATCACCCATGCCTGGCAGCTAATCTTGGGTGGCCTAGGGGTGTGGCTGTACATGGTTGTCTCCAGCAGCCTGGGGAGCCCATGGGACTTGTTGGGAGGCATGCAGGACCACTCCCAACCTGCCAACCTGCTGGCCTTGGCCAATGCAGGCAGCCTGCATGCTGCACCTCCCCCACAAAGAGCAAATGTTCCTTCTTTTTGCTACTGATCTAACCTATGCTGCTTACAGAAAACCACACAACTGAGATTGATTCTGCCTTGGGCTTTTTGAATGTCTGTACCTAGCCTGTGACTCAACCTCCCTGCAATAGCATAACACAGGTAATTTGATTCATCAGAGCTACTTTATCATCAGTTCTATTCTCTTCTTAATGGAATAGAGAAAGAATGCATAAAGATTTATGGTGCCATTTGCACTGCTTCTCCATTAGTTGTTAAGATTAGAGTTGACAACAAGGACTCAGATAGTAAGAAATCTAATTAATAGTTTGCTTCCCTTTTTGTAATAAGAAAAAAGAAAGTGTGAAAGAGACTGTTTATTGAGTTACCTTACATATACAACTTATCTTCACTATTTGTAGTGTTGATATATGTGGATATTTCATTTTATGAATGCTTATTAAGCAGCAATAAAAAAAAAAAGTAAAAGAGCTGGCAGACTGTGCCAGTCTTGTTCCTTAAGTAGACTGTTTATACATTTATGATTCTCCTGGCACATCCCAATAAGGTTTTATTTGCTTTAGCTGGAATTAACAAAACAGCCTCTGGCAGTTGGGCATCTAAGTTCCATTGGATTTCAACCAGATTTGGGCTCCTAAGCTCCCTTGACATTCTCAGCATTTGTCTAAAATAGGGGGCCTCTTATTTCAAATAATTTTCCAGTGCATGACCTACTGAGCCTCTGAGGACCTTCTTATATAACTATCCTGCCATACATTCTGTTTTCTTGGGCTAGTCATTTTATCTGAGCCTCTAGTTGAAATCTCTGGTGAGCAACACCAAATAATTTTCATTATAAAAGTTGTAGTGGTTTATGTTATTCCAAGATTGGAATAAAGGATTAAGACATAAGAGGCTGCATTTCACTGACCCAGTAATATGCACCTTAGTTACATTACAAGAGGCCAGAGAGTTTAGGCATCTGAAAGCACTTGCTTGGTGGCCTCTTGCATAAGCTATATCTCACTCAAAAGATTTTCATTAATGCTTTTGACTTTGTCATTGTATTTCCCTTGCAATGCAGGTAGTTTTGACATAAATCACCCTCACCTCTACCCTCCATCTTTTCTTTCTTTTCCATCTCTTCTCATTATGATGATAATAATTGCCATCCTAGTTATGAAAATTGTCCACAGGCTTCACTAGTTCCTGCTACATCGAATTTCCCCCAATTAATTAACATTTCTTGTTCTGTTTGCTTATTACCTATACTCCTTTCATGGGTGCATAGACACTTTAGGTCATTAATACACTTCTGAAAATATGATTCATCTGCTGATTCAAAACAACTCCATCTTCTGTTTTAGGGCTGAGCTTGCAGAGTACTTTCAGAGAATATCAAGTACCCTTGTCAGTAAGTGACAATAAAGTTGATGGAAATGGACTGAAACTGGAAAACCAGTTAAATCTTAGGGCTCAGGAAGGCCTTGTAGAATCCAAAAGTACAGGCAACATGAAATATATTTATTAACTGAAGGAAACTTTTCTTTAGATTTGTGCAGAAAGCAAACTTATTTTGATTGTTTTAATAAAGTTTAATAAAGAATCCTTCCTTAGTGTCTCACCAGGACCCTTGTGAAGAATCTCTTCATAAATAATCTCTGCCCAAAGAAGTCTGAGTGACATCCCTGCAGCATTATCCTGATCCAGCAAAAAGTTGTGCATGTGCTTTATTTATACATATAATTATTTCCATTGCCTTCCATGAAACTAGTCACAAACTAAAAAAACTAGGCACTTGTAGAAGGATTTTTAAGATTGCTGCCTGGTAGTACAATAGCTGAACATATACAACAGTACAGAATGCATCACCTTGTGGCACTGATGACACCATTAATCTCTCAATTTTTTATACTAGTAATCATCTAGAATGGAAACTGCATAGGAAAGTCTTCTAAAAATGGTGAATACAAAATGATCCATTACACTGAATTTAAAACATTAATAGAATTTAAGAATTTTAAGGGTATAGTGATTACCAGGGATTCTAGTTTACCATGCAAAAACAAAAAAAATCTCCATTTAAAAAGCACACAAATCCACGTTTCCTTAACCTACTAGAAGTATGGCAGTGGTGGCACCCCATGATGAGTGGTGCCCTTTCGGCTTTATCTTATTTTCATTGTGGTTTTTGCCTCTTGGCCAATCAGCAGTAGGGGGAGGAAAACATAAAAACTGAGGCAAAAATAAAAGAGAGTAGAAATGGTGCTGCTCACTAAAGGACTCCTCCATGCTTTCAGTAGGTCACAGAAAAAAATGTGGATTCTGTGGTTTTCTGCACTTTTCTATGGCAAACAGAAAACTAAGATCCCTGGTGATCATTTTCACAATAAAGGACATTGAGTTTCTCTGGGATTGAGCTAGAAGACCTACCTTCCCACCTCATTAAATTTTCAAGATTTCAAAAATTGTTCTTTCCATGTCAGGTCAAAACTGAGAGTTTTTGATGTTTTTATGAAAAAACAGAGTGTAACCCTGTGGTAGCCCAGGGGCCAATGGTTTCGTCATTCACTTGAGGCATAGAATACAGAGGAACTTATATCCCAAATGAGTGCCCTATTGACCACTCTAAACTGAAGCTCTCAAAATCTCCTGTCAGGGATGCTAAATTGATAATCAAACACTTATTTAAGAACTTGAACCTTTTCTTCCATGTGCTAGGTAAGTACTCTAACTAGTAAGCTATTGTGGAATTTTAATATCCAAACTAGGCTATACATACAGTTATTCTCTTGCCCAATTAAGATTTTTTAATACAAAATAGAACAGCTCCATCAAGAGAGTGGAGTGTGTGTGTGTGTGTGTGTGTGTGTGTAATAGAGGAGGGATGTTTGACTAGGTAATTCCATCTGGGAGGTGCAAAACTTTCCCAAAAATATTTTATAAAAATGAGCATGTTCCCAAAAAGGCTTCAGGTTCAACAAATCAGCATTTAAAATTTCTAACCAGCTGTAAGCTGGAATATTTTTAGAAGGAACGAGTAGACTGTCCCAGTGGAATGGAAACAAGAGGACATGAGACCCCTCCCACAGCAGGCCCCAGGGCAGAGACAACCCATCCCCACAAGAGAAGCCCTGAAGACAGGGCAATCTTACCTTTTTCAGGGAGAGAAGGGATGGATGCCGAGATGGAGCACCCATGTGGTTCATCACCTGCTTTTATCTCCAGCTGAAAGCAATGCGGGTAGATGATGTCACTGGAGAATGCCACCCGGCAAAAATAAAAGCCAGCAGCAAAGAAACAGCTGAGGAGGAGGCACTGTAGGGAGCAGATGGTGAGAGTGCCTCCTGCACCAGCCAGGATGGCACTGGCAGCCACTGAGAGACCCCAGGGCAGACCCATTGGAAGGGCCCACAAACATGTTAAAGAGCCAAGGATGGCATCGAGGGACTATGGAGCTTCAGACACCAAAATTGTGGGTGGGGAAGAGCTAAGACCCCACTTCCCTTCTTTTTTTTTCTGTTTAAGTTGTTCTTTTATGGATCACCCTAAGGGGCCCTAAGAAAGTGATTAGGGGCAGGGGTGATGTTCACGGGATAGGAGCAGCCGGGATAGCACTGCATGCGGCAGTGCAACCAGGGAGATCCAGCATAGCTACAGGGACAGTCAGACATCCCAGAGAGACCAAGGACAGGACAAGATCATTAGGAACCCTGTGGACAGGGAGGGCCCAGGAGGCAACCTCAGACAGTAAGCCAATTGACCATCAAGTGACTGTTTTATGGGCTGGCTCATGGCCGGGGTGTAGGGGAGTTGAAGCTCCCAAAATACCTGCTAGGGAGTATGACCAACCTGTGAGGGGTTATGAAAGGAAGCCCCACCACTGAAGGGAAAACTACAGTCATGGCAGGTGAGTTTCAGGGGTTTCCTCAGAGAGAACAGGAGCCCTCACTAAGATCACAGGAACCAACTCTGCAGCCAACCTGGCACATGATCCAAGGTGGCAAGGGAATGCCTATATAAGACCAGGCAGGCACATAGACAATGGTAGGGACAATGGCACTCTATATGTGATGCTGTGTCACCATAGCAACACACTACAGTGACATAGCATCCATGGGTGTCTATACATAACCAGCAGCTACTTTGTCATGGCAGTGCACTCCCCTGTTATAGTGGAGAACTAGATGCTAAAAATAACCATGCACCATGCTTATGGGCAGTTACTGCACCATGCTTTAGTACTTCCAAAAGGGAGTACTAAACCACAGCACAGTAACAATGTTGTTGTATTGCAACAATGAGCATTATCTGTTTCCAGGTCACTACCAACTCAAAATGATGTGATCCTGAATACTAATGGACTAATGTTTGACAAGATTAGTACAAGACAGTACAGTGTTTAGTGCCTGCTAGAGATCATTGAATCACACTAGGGAACCGGATGCCTGTTAAGCTATTATCTATAGCATGTAGGGAGAGGAAACTGATATCATGAGTGACTCTGGAAGAATTGCTGTTTTTACCATGGTATATTCTGTACACTTTGAATTCAATTCTTGCCAAGATAGGTGACATTTTGACTCCTATGGGTGTTGGTTAGGATTTGATTGAGGTGGGAGCCCTCTCTCTTGGTCAGGGCTCAAGCACTGGTGACTAGTGTTGCAATTTTTTGATGAGCTGGAACACAAAATTTCTAGGGAACATGGTTTGGGTCGAGAATGCAGGGTTATTACTTCCTCTCAATACCAACTTCACTTTCTGTCCTAAAGTGTTTTCTACTGTCAAAGTGCACTTGGCAATATTAAGCATATTACATTTTTTTAAAATTTTCTGCAGAAATAGTTTATCTATATAGGGTTTGTTGAGGTGGGTTTTGTTTTTTTTTTTGGCTGTATAGCTTATTTTCTGGGGGGTTGTTTTTTGGGTGGGAAGGAGGTTTGTAATTGCATTCTGGGTTTCATTTAAACAAAAGGCAAGATCAATATCATAGACGCATTTATTTCCTAAAGTCCTTCATTAACTATAACTAAGCAGATTATATAGTAGGGAAAATGCATACATAACAAAACACTGAAGAATATAGTTTTACCTGCCTGGGTAGGAGGATGACCTAACAGAAAGCATGCAGGTCTTTCCAAGCCTATTTCAATATTAGCATAAGATAAACATCTCTGCAAGCAGTAGCCATGGCTATGATGAGCAGAAAAACAAAACTTAGAATATATATTTTATATTTGTTACTTTTCATTCTTGCTGGATGACTTATTTTTAGTCTTCATTTAAAGTCAAACTGGTCAATCACTGTTCAGGCAAAAGGAAGTGTCTTTGCTCACTTCGGAACATGAATAAAGAAATTGCTCTGTACATGTAGCATAAGAGGCGGAGGTGTCCAGGGCAGGAGCTTTGGCCACTGCATTTGGGGACAGGACACAAAAATAGCCACTGCCACAACTGGCAACTGAACACAGCACTGCTGCCAGGAGAATGGCAGCTAACGTTGCCTCGTGCCACCTCTTCTAAGCCCCATTATGCTTCTGCTCTGTCCATAACCTAACAGAACTGGGCCAGATTCATTCTCAGATTGTCTATGGATAATCCACATCCACTAAGTTACATTGGGTGCATCCACACTAGTTTACTATGGAGTAGATGAATTAGCTTCACAGCAAATGTTGTACCTCTACACATACGCCCCTATTAGGATGGAGTAAACTAATTAATTCTACAGCAGAGTAGTACTTGTAAATACATGCTGCAGACCTCTAATACTTTGTCACTATGAGACTGGGAAGAAAAATAAAACCAAGAAGTATTTGCTTTCTGAATTCTGGATAATACTTTAAGAAAATTTAATCAGTTTTACTTTGCTGCTAACACAAGTGGAAAGGGGAGGGGAGGGGAGAAGAATAAGCACACTGAAATTCTGGAGAGGATTAAATGGATTTTGCAAGCTAACACCACTTGAAATCAGAAAACTAATAGCATAGTATTGTATATGGACCTTCCACAGGATGATGGACCAACCGTTGTTTCATGCATTGGACCACAACGGTTAGATTTTTATGTGATGCTCAGTGCTGCTGCTGTTGCAAAATTCTCCAAACACATTGAGCTTCCTGGGTAAACCCTTCAAAACATCCCCACTACAACTTGAGTTCCAACCTACCAAAACCTGCAGGTTGTTACGTCTTTCCTTGTAACAAACAACCCCCTCCCCCACTACCCCAAAAACCTAAAAACTAAACAAAATAAAAAAGAGGAAAAACATTTGTATGGATGTACATGAGAGTCTGGTTGTTTGGGGCTGGAGGTTTCCAGCACATAGCCCACTGTTGGGATATGGCTTTCACTGCCAGTCTAACATGTAACTTCCCATGTGTTGTAATCATTCAGATGTCATGCTTGTTAAACTAGTCTTCTACTATTTGTTTGGCAAACTGCTCCAGGTGCAGGATTTGGCTGTCTCCTGTTGTGGTTTTCCTGGTAGTGATTGCCTTCCTGATGGCCACCCGTATTCCTTGCTGCATTTAACTGACCTCTGGTTAACTGATGGGTGAGACCTAATCCTAGTCATCTGGATTCTCTTCTGTCCCTGAATACTGGTTCCATGATATTGCTGTTCCACAACTGTCTATGATTTCTTCTCAGCTACTTCATAGGATTTGGCCCAGCAACAGGTTGGACAGTGGCCTTTTGCCAGTTGTATGTGGTTGCTGGATGGTTGAACCAAGATTGTGTCCCCTATGTGGAGAAGCCCCAGGTTTCTAGCTCCTCTACAGTAATATGCTGATTGTTTTTCTGTTCTCTTTGCAGCCTTTGTGCCTTGTCTGCTTTCCTCCATCTGGTTGCAGCAGGCTGTCCCTCATGGGAAATAATGTCCTGGCTCTTCTCCTCATCAGTGTCTGGGCTGGGCTGTCATATCCTGGAGAAAGGGGTATTGTGATCATCCAACAAAGCCAGATAAGGATCATAACCAGTCCCTTTTTTCCTCTCCATGTGTCTTTTGTCTATCTTGACAGATGATTCTGCCTTCCTATTGCTCTGTGGGTTTCCTGGGGAAGCCATCTTGTGCTCAAATTCTCATTTTGTGCTAAATCTTTTGAAATTCTCTGCTGTATATTATGATCCATTATCTGAATAAAAGGTATTGGGATTGCCATACCTGGCAAAGTATGCCTTCAACTTCCTGATTACTGTTCTTGAGTGTCCTCTAGATAGTCCACCTCCCAAAAAATTGGATTAATAATCTACTGTTTCTATCACTGAACACAAACAGATACAAACCTCTTCCCAAGGTTGTGTTGGGATCTAATGAGGCCACAGGATCTCCTTTTGTTGTCTTATATCCATGATCTTTGCATAACTCACACTGTTCTATATATGTCCTCATCTGGGAATACATCTCTGGCTACTAGACATGCTGTTGAGCTCACCACAGGGATGCCCCTATTCCCAGGTGCAAAGTATGTATTCTTTTCATAATATCACATCTCAAATTGGTCATTGGTAAAACCTTGATTTGAGGATGATCTCTGCCATGGCTCATTGATGGGTCCTTGAGCCATAGACCTGTACGCAGAAGTTGCATATCTTTCCACAGGAGAGTAGGCCATAGGCTAGGATTTCTCTCCTTTTCCTTTCTCTGTTCTATCTTCTCTGCTTCAAGGGCAAGATACTTTACCTTGAAATGGGCTGCCACACCCATTCCAAAAATGCTGAAGTAATTTCCCAAAGGAGGCACTTGTGAACTAGATCCTGTACTAGATCTCCTCCATGTTCACTCTGTGAAAGAGGTGGCTACAGAGGTAAGGGAAGTGCTGGACTACATCCAGGGTCTTTCCCTCAGTGATAATTTGGGGATGGGGGATAGCCACATTCATGGCCTTAGGCAGGCTTAAAGAGCACTTTAGTCATCTCAATGTTGAGAGAGAGGCCCAAAGTTTCTCTGAAAAGATCCAGTCTCCAGGTTTGGAAATTCTCCTCAGTATGCACAAGGGCGGTACAGTCATTGGCACATTGAAGGTCAAGGATGATTATTTTGAGTATTTTGACCTATGAATGAAAACATCCCAGATAGAATACTGAACAGATGGAGTGCTCTCCAATGTTAATTCCAGAAAGAAAGTGGTTCTTAATGAGAATCAAGATGACTGTCAAAAAAATGGAGAACAGACTAGGGGCAATGACACATCCTTGATTGTTCCCAGTTCTGATGACAAACGGATCTGTCTCTGATCCACTACATAGGATGGTCACAGTTATCTGGTCATGAAAAAGCCTCAGGACCTTGATGTACTTTTCAGGATATCCAAATCTGGCCACTACTTTCCAAGAGGCTTAGCAACTGCTGGAATCAAATGCCTTAGTAAGGTCAATGAAGGCCATATATAGGTTCTGATGTTGTTCCCAGCACTTTTCTTGGATCTGGAAGGCAAGAAAGATATCAGTTGCTCCACAGGATGTTCTAAAACCACACTGAGATTCCAGCAGGACTTCCTCAGCAATAGTTAGAAGACAATATCTCTATAGTTCCCACATGCAGACTTAGCTCCTTTCTTGGAGATAGTCAAGTGGTTGGCATTCCTTAGGTCACCAGAGATCTCTTCATTGTTCCTAATTTGTAAACTAAATTTGCAGTCTCAATATGAATTCCTCACTACCAGCCTTGTAGATTCCAGTAGTTATCCCATCTACTCCAGTAGACTCATTGTTCTTGGTTTCCTTAATGGTACCTAGACTTCTTTTAGGCTAGAAGGGTTGGCAAGGGATCCCCTTTCAGGGTGCTGGGGGATGGACTCAGTGATTGTATCTGCCAGTCAACTCAGTGTTCAGGAATTCCTCAAGGTGTTCTTTCCATTTAGTTTGAACAGATTCATTGTCTTTGAGGAGCACTGAGCCATCCTTTCTATCTCAGGGAAGTTGGACTGTGTGAAGCTGATCCATAGATGGCTTTCATTGCCTGGGAAAAGCTTCACTTGTCATATTTATCAGTGTAGAGCTGGATCTATCTTGCCGTCACTGATTTTTGATTTCCAAGATAATAATAAAAGGACTGTATTTGTATTGTACCAGGTTAGATCTTTCTTCAATGTGATGTCTGCTCAGTGCTATGAAGTACATTGTGTACTTGGAGCTATTGAAAAATTCTCCAAGCATCTTGAGCTTTGTGTTGTCACTCTCCAAATCATTCCCATTACAAGTATCAGCAATCCTTCCTAGAGAATACAAACCCCTTCCTAGAGAATGTAAACCCATGCAAGCTTTTATTATCTAACAATTTTTTTCTCTTTTCCATACTACACGTGTTGTTATAGAGCAGTTTGTAAATTCCCAGATGCTCCCATTGAAATTTTTTTTCCCTAAGGAAAAATAGCATAGACGCCTCTATAATTCAAGGGTTTGCCAAAAGATAAGGAGTTTAAAAAAAAAATGAAATCCTGGCCATAGAGTGATGGGGTCACTATAAAACAGAGTGATTTGTAGAACTCAGTTTTTGAGATTACTTTTTAAAGTAATCTGGAATGTAGATCAAATATTGATTTTAATATCCATACAAGTATATAAATATAGGTACAGCTGTGTTCATTTCTTGCTTCCATTGTTGTGGTGCTTGGTTGTAAAGATTTGCCTATAGAACATTATGTAATTTCAAGAAGAATAAATGTGGTTTTGTACCTCAGTTCACTTCTTATTGTGTATATTTATAAGTAAAGGTTTGGAATAAAAAGTCAATAGAAAACCTTCAGCTAGCATTGCTCTATTCCTCAGATTGTACACTAATTGTGACCTTGGTGACATGAGCCCAGTTTAATTCCACACTGTATTAATTCTATTAACTGTAGCAACAAGGAAGAATTATAACATTTAACATTTCATTTTGCTGTTTTCAATATCTTATTGAAACATCAGGCTTTTATACTAGTACCAAAATAGAATGGCAAATGCTCTGTACTTTGCTACACAAGGTTCCCATGCTGCGAGTGTTACAGATACGAAGTCAAATACTGTTCCATTAGTCAGTAACTCCATTGATTTCTACTGAGGCTGAAACAGGGAATGAAGAGCAGAAGTTGGCTTGTTTTTAACTTTCCTTCAATAATTTCAGCTCCCAAGGGGCTATTTGATGCCAGCATAACAGATATAAGGGATTCTTGCTATATACTTCAGCTGCTCCCCCTACATCAAACTATTGAAAAATATTTTTCAGCATTTATAGAATAGGAAATAGAATTCTAATAGAATGGAATAGAATATGTCTACCAGAGTTTTAAATGTTTTAGAATATCTTGATGTGAACAAAGGGAAGATAGGATTTCTTTTAACCTCTAAGAGGATTTATTCCAGTTTAATAGATTTTGCAGTGATTATAATCACAGTGGAGAACCATGAAGGTGGTTTCTATAGTTCTGTGTTTGAATCAAGAACACATTCTTTGCTTTTGACTCTACCATATTTTTCCCCCATGTGGTACAAATGCAGCTCACCTTCCTGTCACCACTGAACACAACGAAGTAAAAAAGAATCTGCAATGAAATACAAGCTAAATTGGCTGTATAGCAAGATTAAAAAAAAAACAAACAAACAAACAACAAAAAGATGTTCTTTATCAACATAAACCTCTACTGCTTCAGTGCTTTATAGTTTTCTTCATTGAGCAAAACAATCCATCATACTTGAACTTCATGTACGTTCCTGAAGCTAACAGTTAGCACAAGTCAATTTTTAATTATGATATTTTTATAAAACCTACAATTTATTTCCTGATTTGGTGAAACACTTTGCACAGCCAGCCATCTATATAATTTATGTAAATCTCAAGTGACCCTTAAGTCATTAATCTGACTGAATTTCATAGTGAAACATAATATAAAAATAACCCTCTAGCTTTTTTCCTGACATCATCGAGCAGCTAGAATGGCTTGAACTGTGATAAACAATGGAAAATTACAATATTGCTACAGGCCTGTGTGATTTTAACCTTTTAAATAAATTGCCTGTCGTGTTCAGAATGCCTGTGCAAGGTCATGGACGTAGGGCACAGAGAAAACAGATTTGGCATATTCAATTAATTATAAGAGAAACTAAAATATTTTAATCTAAAATACCCTGTAAAGAGCAAAGAACCTGCTACAGAGTAATGGAATTTAATGTAGCCAGATTCTTTACTTTTCCTCAATTAGTTACCTATCCTATTCCCATTCAGGCCAACAACAAGCTTCCTATTTCTATTATTTAAGACTGCTGAGAAGGTTGAAAATAGGCATATATTGTGCAGTGAAGTTTTATCTTTCTTAGCAGCTTTAGCTTCTAGTGTCACTTTCCAATGGCAGTTCTGAATGTTTTGGAGGAAAGCAAACACTGCAAGGTGCCTTCTCCTTGGTATTTCCTTGTTACAATTTCAAGCATGCAGAGTTATCATGGAGCTTCTCACCAAGAGATGCAGGAAATGGAAAAAAAAAAAAAAAAACAGGTTGCCAAGCCACTGAATTCTCTCTTTACACTCCTTTTTGGACTTCAGTATTATTTGCCTCAAGACCGAGTCTCTCCCCAGACTCTACATCTGTTGAACTGCATTAGCCAGCTTTTATATCTTTTCTTTAGTTATCTGAAGTTGCTCTGCTTGAAAACCTCCCACTTCTTCCCAGCTGTCTTGTTCTTGGTGGCCACTTTAGTCCATTCCAACTGTTATCTATCCATGCACAGCTGTGCTGGGTCTTTCCTCATCTGCTCTCAGCAGTTCTTGTCTTCTCTTCAGCTGTTTGCATGAACATCATGTAGATGTTTAAAGATATCACGTTACCCAAAATGCTGTTTCAAAATGTGAAAGCAAAGAGGATAGAATATGAAAAGGGTATGTTTGTTTCCTTTTTTTCCCCCTAAAGCACAGGACTGGGAGTTAGAAGATTTGGATTATATAGCTGACTCAACAATTGGATTGTCTTTGTGAACTCAGACAAGCCACTTAACCAATATGCATATACAGCCTGTACTTTAACGCATATTTCTTATATTTCAGATGTTCTTTCTTTGTTAAAATAACTCATTAGCAAATGTTTATGCCTATGCATACATCTTGTATTAGTGTGGCTTGTAAAATCCCATGTAAAGAAATAAAAGCATTCATTGCACATTCACAAAGTCTTCCAAAGAACAGGAAAAAGAACAGACCATAAGCCTCATAAATCCAATTTAATTTATTCATAGTAGGAGTCCACAAATCAGATATTTTTACACTCCAGGATATTTATATAAGATGGTAAATGTATAAAAAATTTCCAACAATAATTCAGTGATTGATGTTAAAATAACAAAACAGATAATAGCTTTTAAGAATATATCAAAATGTGAAATATGACAAATGTATAAGTTAGTCTCAAGCGACTAAATCAAACTTGCAAAAAGTAACGACTAATAGCTCAGCTGAAAGGTAAAATATTTTAAAAACTTTTAAAACTTCCCAACCTCTGAAGCCAGAACCTTCTACCTCAAAATGGCAAAAAGACGATTGAATCTTCCTCCCTGCATATGTATACCTACTTTGTGTGAGTGTAATTCTTATTAGCTCAAGAATATAATCCAGATCTTCCAATTGCACATTTGATATCTGTAACATTTCCAGGTGTAACAGAGAGCCAGGGGCTGCTGTTACTTGCAAAGACAAGCCACAGCAGAGATGTCCCCAAGCAGGGTAAGACTGGTGCTAGTTGCAGGGGAATAGGTAGCCAGGGCCCATAGGTTACAAGTGCCTTTGCTGGCTAACAATAGGACAATAGAGCAGTGCCCTGGTTAGGCAGCGAGGACATTGCTACAGTAGCTAAAGTAATAGCAATAAGCTACCCTGGAGACTGAAGAGTGATACCTGCATCCAGTCAAGGGAGCACCTGCCCAGAAAGGGGGGATATAAACCTGGACCCTTAAGACAGACAGACAGTGAAGTCTTGAACTTTGAAGGGACACGAGCTCCTGCCAGTTCAGGCTGGTGACAAGTGTGAACTGTAGGGCTAGGGACAGACATGGTTTAAGTGATCAGAAACTGGTTTAAACCTGTAACAGAACAGACATTCAGTACACGTAAACCAGTTTGAAAATGGCTGAAACTGGTTTGAGATAACCTGATTCAACCAGGTTTAACTGGTTGAATCAGCCTTAACTGATGTGGCTCAAACTGGTTTATGCAGTCTGTCCCAGACCCCTTGCTGGTTTAAGATAAACCAGACACCCCCGGCATCCTGGCATGCTTTCTGGGCTGGGCAGAGTTTCCTGGGCAGAGCTCCTCCAGCACAGACTTGCAGACACAGCAGAGTTTGCTGGCTTCCCCATGCCCCCCTTCACTTCCCCTCTTACCACTTGCTGCTTAAGTAAGGATCCCTTCCTCCCCTCTCCCACAGCATGGACCATAGCTAGCATGTATTATGCTAGCTAGTGCTGTATAAGGCTCTGGCAGATACTGTAGCCACAGCAGTGTCTGCCTGCTTTGCCCTGCCCTACCCCCCCCCCACTGCTCAAGCAAGAAATCCCCCCCCCCTCCCATCTCCCACAGCATGAACCCTAGGCATGTGGTGTGCTACCTAATGCTGAGAGGTGTCTGTGTGTGTCTCTCTCCAATTTCATTGGGACAGGCAGGAAGACAGATCAGGACTTTTGGAGCTAATCAACAGATCACCCTGGTAAGCTGTTTAAGAAGAGTTTGTAGTAATAGGATAGAAGCTATTGGTTTTCTAATCAGGTGATAAAGATTCTTATCAGCTGTGGGCTACCTTGCTCGTCTGTCAGATTGCTGCAGACAGTCTGACAAGCAGGGAGGGAGATTGAAAAACTCTGTATTATCAACATATGCATTCACTGCACACACACCCTTGCCTCAGAGTGCTAGCAAGGGCCTGGGGGCTGACAACTCTCCCACCCCTTGAGCAGCCAGTGGTGTGGGGAAAAGCCTAGGATGATGCAGGCAGACCTCCCCAATGAGAAAGTCATTCCAGGGCCTGGCCAGACCCCCTTCAGGTCAACTCTGTGCAAGGGAAGGGAGGGCAGCTTTAGCACCCTCTGGCTTCTAGCCTGAGCCACTGCAGACATGTGTCTGAATTTCCTCAGTCCAGAGAGAATGTTTGTCCAGTTTCCAATCAGTTCAGCCTAGCCAGGTTAGACTAACCTGCAAAGGTTGAATCAATTCTGGCTCAGGCTTTTTAAATGTCCCTAGCCTAGGCATCATAGGACTGAGAGTGGGGAAGCAGCTGAACAATGATATGATGACATGGAGGGGTAAATTTAGAGTTTGAAATGACTGTTTGTGTTTTTTGTTCTACTTTATACTGAAGGACTGGTGGTGGGTGGATTGGTGCCTGGTAGGTGTGGGGGCCGAGGGGGAAATCAAGGATCGGTAACCCTCGGAAACGCTAGCTGGGGTTGCAGCTGCAATCCCGTGACGGGCAGATGGGTACTCTCTATCACCGGAGCGGAATTAGGCACAGACGAGACACGTATCAACTGGAAAAACAGAGATGGTTTTACTTACACTGTAGAGTCATATACAGTGCAGGCAAGAAGTGACTTCACACTTCAATCGTAGTTGCAACAATTCTAATCTCTAGTCGCTAATTGAGGAGCTCTTGTAGACCGGGTAGCTCGGGTCTAACTCAGGCATGCAACATGGAGGATACGTCATAAGGCTTCGATGACGGGGAGTCGTTGGCAGGTGATCAAGCTGCTGGAGTTCCACTCCAGGGGGAATCGCGGAGTTCTCCAACTAGGGCGGAAACGCCCCTAACCTTTTATACGGCTAGCGAGCCAATTGCCAGCCGCCACGTGGGAATAATTTAACATCGGCCAATCGTGTTATGCAAATCTGCATTTCCTCAGCGGGAACTCTATCCCCGCCAGAACTCTTCACCATGCCGAGAATTCCCCTGCCTTACCGTGCCTTGTGCTGGAAAGTTCCACTGTGTCGAGGCACTGATCCAAATCAGCTCTGACAGTAGGGAGTGGATTGGAGGCCACAGGGATGCAGCAGGGGCACCCAGCATAGAGTCCTTCCAGGGTCAGGGACCTGGTGGGCTGCATGGGGCAGAATCCCAAACACTTTAGAAGGAAGTAGAACTGATGGCATCCTTGTCCTGGGTCAGAGACACTGGGGTGCGGGGGGGGGGGGGGGGGGGGGCTGGGCTGAACTGAGATCAGCCTCACCCTTGGATGAGCTGAACTGAAAGGGGCCTTACCATGGGTCACAGATGCCAAGGAGGCTGGGCCAAAATGAGACCAGCCTTGCCCTGGGTCAGGGACATAAGATGCAAGAGATGGATATGGGGCCCAGAGAGAGGGATGAGGCTGAGTGCTGGGTCTGAATCAGTAGACCAAGGTTGGAAGCCAGAGAAAAGGGAGGCTAAAGCCAAAAGGACTGAGTCTTGTACAAAAGGATCAAACTATGGACAGAGTAACATCTGCAAGACATGGACATGACTGTAGGGGAAGAAGGAGGCCATGAATTCAGCCCTTAGGGCAGATAGGACCCAAGGATCCCTAGGTCAGGAGCAAGAGACAGAGAAAGAGAAAGAAAGAGACTCTGTGTGCCATGGTCTGAGCAACAATTCAGGTGGGCCAAGTTGGGGCCAAGATAAGAAACAAGTGGAGAAAGAGAGAGCACCCTGGGTTCACCAGCCTCTGAGGGCAGCCTACCCTCATTACCTTTAACACCAAGGAATGGCAGGCAAGGAAGAAGGGTGAGACCCTAAGAGACTGGAGCAAAAGACAAACAAAATTAAGGCAGTCACTTCATGGTCACCCTCAGATGCCATCCTGTTACAGTAGATCATAAATCCTGAAAGAAAGAATGGTCTAGTGGAACTCCAATAGCCAAGTAAAAGATGCTGGAGGCACCCTGCCTATAAAGAATATATGTGACACAATGCTTCAGGCAGGCCAAGGTTATGTAGAGAAAGATACAGAGGAAACTACTTGTGCACTCTTGGCTCTTCTTCCCAAATCAGTCTTGCAGGTCAAGCTACAATTTAGTTGTTTGTTTATAAATTAAAAACTCCATGCATTATGGAATGGCAGGAGAGGGAGGGAGGCAGGAACATAAGACTAGAAAGAGCCTCCTGAGTCATGGAATTCAGTCTCCTGGTCTCAAAAACAAGCATTCCATATAATTTAACTTAGATATGTATTGATTTGTAATTTAAAACTAATTAGTGTTTTTTTGCTCCTACCTGGAAGACTCCTAGAACCTCACCCCTCTGATAGTCTGGATATAGGAAGAAGGTTTTTTAGCTAAGTTTATATGTAGCTGGCTTGTTCATAATTTATTAGTTCTAGCATTTTCATTTCTCTTAAAAAAATCCTTTCCGTCCATTATATTTACTCTCAACACGTAATGTTTTTAGTGAGAACAACCATATCCCCTACTAGCCTTCATTTGGCTAGGATAAACGAGCCAAGCTTTTTCTAACTCTTCTTTTTTTAAGATTATCTCTGTATTCTTCAAATAATCCTAGTAAATCTTCTTTGCCCCTATTCCAGTTTCAATTATTTTTTTCCTGAATAAGGTGACTAGATTGTACATGGTATTCCAGATGAGGCTTCACTTGGACCTTTTAGTGTAAGATTAATATTTTCCAGACTCTTCTGGAAATACTGTTCCAGACACCTCCTAAGAATGTATCTGTCTTTTGGAAGCCCACATGGCATTGGTTGGTCACAAGCACCTCTACATGTTACATTTATTCTGTCATTAACACGTTAATTGCAGTAAAAATAGCAAAGGTACTACATTTGCACTCTGCTCAAGAAGCCATACAATGTCAAACCAGCCATAAATCTAATGTAGGACAATCTAGCATGAGGGATGGGAAGGGAGCCCAGCTGGGCTGCATCCTGCCCTGGCACAATCTAGCACGGGGGATGGGACAGTAGCCCAGCTGGGCTGTCTTCCACCCCCTGCGTGATCAAGTGCCAGAGATGGGGAAAGCAGCCCAGCTGGGCTGTCTTCCACCCCCCCCCCCCCCCCCAAAAGCGCGCTATGGAAATGGGCTCTAAACAGAATGGATAGTCAACAGAGCTCGGCTGACTCCCCATCCCCTGCCAGATCTTGTGCTGGGGATGGGAAGTCAGTCCATCTGAACTGACTTCCCATCCCCAGCCTATGGTTGAAACATTTTGACTTTCGAAATGTTTCAACTAACCTTGTTTTGCTTGGAGGCTATGTCAACGAACTTTGTTTCATTCTGATTTTGCTGTTTCAACTTCAAAATTGGTCAAAACAGTATCAAAATGAAACAGTCGACAACATTTTGCACAGCCTTAGCACCCAGAATTACAGCAGAGTAACTCTCTCTCTTATTCCTCCACTAGAAACCTGGTGATTGGATACATATGGTTTAAAGTACATCAGGCTCATTCCCTTTTTCACTCCTTTTTCCAAACTTTTCTGCACAGTGGAGAATAGAGAAACCTCAATGAACAGAACTCTGGTATGTGAGAGTCTTCTGTTCTGTCTTCATTCCTGTACCCCTGTTGCTCAGGATCAAGGCCCTATGCAAGTCTGAGATACGATTTGGTCCCATATATACATAAATGTCACATTCTTTTAATAGGCAGGGGCAAGAAAGGAACGGGCCAATACAAACGGACCTTAGTGGTATTATGTGTGTTACTCCTCGGGTTGGTTATTCATCATATAGATCTAATAGGTTCAGCCACTTATCTCTCTCAAGGAAAGAAAGAATCTCTGGAATACCTAGAAAAAAAACAGGGCTTTAAAAAGATTCAGAATCAATACTGGATGCTTCTCTCAGCAAAAACCAGCCTTGCCTGCATCTGTGCTGAAGTCTGGAATATTTCACAAAGAATCAAACGGGCAACCAGAAAGACAGAAAATATCAGTTGTTTAGAAATTCTTAAAAGTGTTAAGAGATTTTTTGCAATCACACAGCACTGATGCTATGAAAAGTTTCCTTTCCCACTGTGTTGTGGGCCATCATATCCCAGAGGAAAATCAGACTCTGCACTGAGTAATCTTC
>NW_005842590.1:192936-196776 GCF_000455745.1 Alligator sinensis
GAATAAATTCCACAATCAGCAAAATTACTGTAAATCAGAACATTGCCTCAGGTTTGAAAGTACTGTTTTGCCTGATTACCACTGTAAGATACTCAGGCAGCACAATGTGTTCATAATTGTTAAAGAGAAGATGAAAAGCAGGCCTGGAGATTACATTGCTATATCAAGCAAGCCTCTGCAGGTCAAATTCTCTCTCATCAATGTGTGCCACCAAGCTTTTAGATAAGGAGGTGGTGAAGAGTAGTTGAGCAGGAAAAATAATGACCTCAAAGGACTGATATTTACTGAGTTTCCTGATTTTTTTTAAACATTTCTAGCTGGGAAGTAGAACCTCTTTAATGGCTATGCACTTATTGGTTTTGTATCTCTAGTAGCTACCTCTGATTGTGCTATTGCTGCTGAGTCTGTACAAGGTCTTCTATCACATATTCTCATGAAGGATTATTATGTAATTATTTATTTAATCCTACATATGTACAAATTATACTTAGATCATTGTAGCAAATAATATATTAAAGGTCATACAGAGAGGTTGGTTAGCCATGTCAGAAGTTTGATTGAGGATAGGGCAGGGTGGTACCTTAGGGCACCTATACATATGCCTGACACCTTCTCTGATGTGTTCTAAATAGAATACAATGGAGCAGAGTTGATTAATCAAGTCTGCTGGAGCATTCTAATTAGCCTCAGTGTCACGTGTATTCAGTGCTCCCATGTTTCAAAATGGTGGTGGGGGCATTTTAATTAAAGCTTGCTCAATGAACTTTACTTAAAGTGCTCCCACACCATTTTGAAGTGCAGGATGTTGAATATATAAGGCACTGCAAGTGTTCGAATTAAAGCAGCTACCAAGAGCCGCTCTACTTAAAAAATGATTCCTCCACCCCAAAATGATCCCCCACCCTTCTAAAGACACTCTTAGAAACTAATTTGTTCATAAGGCTTGACTGTACGTACTTCATCAGATGCTATGAAAGGATTTGCAGACAGCAGGGGTACTAAATTTGGATGCAGGGTTTAAAACCCTTTGTGGAGGGAAGCCCCTCAGCTCCCACCTGCTGGGAACCCATAGGGCAGCCCGGAGTCTAGTTGGAGAACTGAGGCTGGCCTCGAGGCCAATGCGGACAATCAGCTGATTGTCACCACCAGTTCTGGGGCAGCCCCAAACATGCCACATGTTCAATTTCAGGCACCATACAAGCCAACCATAAAAATGTCCTATATTATATTTATGGCTGATTTGACATTTTATGGCTTCTTGAGCAGAGTGAAAATGTAGTACCTTTGCCATTTATACTGCAATTAACATGTTAATGACAGAATAAATGTAACACGTAGAGGTGCTTATGACCAACCAATGCCATGTGGGCTTCCAAAAGACAGGTACATTCTTAGGAGGTGTCTGGAACAGTACTTCCAGAAGAGTCTGGAAAATATTAATCTTATAGTAAAAGGTCCAAGTGAAGCCTCATCTGGAATATCATGTACAATCTAGTTACCTTATTCAGGAAAAAATAATTGAAACTGGAATAGGGGCAAAGATGATTTACTAGGATTATTTGAAGAATACAGAGATAATCTTCAAAAAAGAGGAGTTAGAAAGAGCTTGGCTCGTTTATCCTAGCCAAATGAAGGCTAGTAGGGGATATGGTTGTTCTCACTAAATACATTAGGTGTTGAGAGTAAACATAATGGAAGGAGAGGATTTTTATAATGTTAGAACTAGCAAATTGTGAACAAGCCAGCTACATACAAACTTAGTCTAGATATAGGAAGAAGGTTTTTTAGGTATCAGAGGGGTGAGGTTCTAGGAGTCAGCACAAGGTCAGATGAGGGGCACACTGAAATGGTCTGGATTAGAATACAAGGGAGTTGAGGGGAAAGGGACTTAACGGTGGGGGTCTACTACAGGCCACCCAACCAAGGGGAAGAGCTAGACCAGGAATTATCAAGTCAGCTCACGGAGGTAGTTAGGTCAAAAGACGTGGTCATCATGGGTGACCTGAACTTTCCAGACATCTGCTGGAGAGAGCAGTCAGCCAGGTCTGACCACTCACATAGGTTCCTAGCTGAGATACAGGACCTCCATCTAACGCAGAAGGTGCACAGCCCCACCAGGGGAGACGCCTTGTTGGATCTGGTGCTGGCCACAGGCGATGACCTCATGAGGGGTCTGCAGGTGCTTGGCCACCTGGGCGACAGCGATCATCCCCTGCTGGAATTCAGCATCCAGCACAAGGTGGCAAAAGCCTGCAGCAAGGCAGCAGCCCTGGAATTCAGAAGGGTGGATTTCAATAAGGTAAGAAGAATAGTGGGGGAAGTACTGAGGTCCCGGAGGGGAGGGGAGTTGGGTGTCCAAGAGGAGTGGTTGTTCCTTAAGGAGATGATCCTCCATGCCCAAAGCAATGTAATCCCAACAAGGGTCAAAGTGGGTAAAAGGGCGCAAAAGCCCCCATGGCTCACCAAAAGCATACGGGAATGTCTCCTAGCTAAATGGGAGGCATACACCCAATGGAAGGGAGGGGCCATCACCAGGGAGGACTATACCTCGGTTGCTTGGGGCTGCAGGGAGGCAGCCAGGAAGGCCAAGGCGGAGATGGAACTTGGACTAGCTACCAGGATTCAGGACAACAAGAAGTCTTTTTTAAATACATAGGGGGCAAAAAGAAGGTACCAGGTAACGTGGGGCCTCTACAGGACACACTAGGAAATCTGGATGTTGCACCAGACGACAAGGCTAACCTATTTAACGATATCTTTGTGTCACGGCGGGGTCCTGAAGGAGGGCCGTGATCTCCTCACGGCCCCCTTCCTGTGCCAAGTTGGCCCAAGGGCACCCTCAAATTCTCTCCTGCCACATCTTTGGTGTTCAAATCTGTTAGGGAGGCTGCCTTCACGTCTTCTCGGACATGATTTATCTGTACTCCAAGCCCCGTGGGCTCCTGGACCCCTTTGTGGTCCTCGTTCTATCGTAGGTGTTTCAGGGCACCCTAGCCTTAAGGGCTATGTGTGGCTCCTACCACCGCAATACCACACCCCAAGCCTCGCAGATGTCACGGATGTTGTTCTGTCTCTTTCCATCTCCACGCCCTCTCTGGCACTCGGGCTCTCTGCAGCCCTGTCTCTCTCTCTCTCTTTCCACTCCCTCTCTCAGGGCCTTCTCAATAATGCCACCCTGTCTCAGGACCTTCTCAGTACTGCCGCCCTCCTCTCGGACCTTCTCAGTAACACCGCCCTGTCTCTAGGGCCTTCCCAGTAACGCCGCCCCCTCTCTAGGGTTCCTCAAGCACTGTCCCCTTCTCTAGGGTTCCTCAAGCACTGTCCCCTTCTCTGGGGCTTCTCTGCACCCGCACTGGGGCTTCACAATAATGCCCCCTCACTGGAGCTTCTCAACTGCCCCTCTCTGGGCCTGGGGTCCTCCCACTCCACTGTGAGTCCCCTATGAGGCCTCCTCCAACCCCTAACAGCCTCACCCAAACCACCAGTGAAAAACAACAACACAAACGTAAGCCAAACCCCCTTTGTAAAAAAAAAAAAGGGAACCCCCCCTGCCATAACAACAGTCCAGCCTACCAGGGAATACTCCATCCCTCAGCCGAGTCAGACGCTGCCCCTTCAGTCAGGCTTTCCTTCTCTCCCATAGCAGATAGCTCCTTCCCCCTTGGCTGCTGGCAGTCAACTGCCTCTGGCCTCAGCTCCTTGGGTTTATAAGGGAGCCAGGCCCTGTCCCTTTCAATCAGCTGACCACTGGCAGGTGTGATCTCTTCTAGCTCCAGTTGCCCTGGCAACCCACAGCTGGGCTCCTTATTCACTGCTAGGGCTCTTTCCTGGGCCGTTTTT
>NW_005842590.1:196795-197381 GCF_000455745.1 Alligator sinensis
GTGCTCTGCGACACTTTGCCTCCATTTTCCTGAGCAGGGACCAGATCAGCCCATCCGCCGGGACCCCTTCAGGCCCCGGAGGAGGTGCACCCAGGCCTAGGGTCAGTGAGAATCTAGTCAGGAAGCTTCTGGAGGGACTGGATGTATTTAAATCAGCTGGTCCTGACGATCTCCACCCCAGAGTGCTGAGAGAATTAGCAGAAGTCATTGCAGGACCCCTGGCATGGCTTTACGAGCACTTGTGGTGCTCTGGTGTGGTGCCAGAGGACTGGAAAAGGGCCAATGTGATTCCCATTTTCAAAAAAGGGAGGAAGGAGGACGCAGGGAACTATAGGCCAGTTAGTCTTATCTTGATCCGGGGTAAGCTTTTTAGAGAATTATCCTGGCGTATGTCCACGAGGGGCCAGCAGGGGAGAGTATGCTTAGGGGCAACCAACATGGGTTCATTAGAGGCAGGTCCTGTCAGACCAACCTGGTGGCCTTCTATGACCAGGTCACAAAATCCTTAGATGCAGGGGTAGCAGTGGACGTAGTCTTTCTGGACTTCAGGAAGGCCTTCGACACTGTCTCTCACCCCATTCTCATT
>NW_005842590.1:197776-203397 GCF_000455745.1 Alligator sinensis
CAGAAAAGGATCTTGGAATCATCATTGATGCCAAAATGAACATGGGCTGACAGTGTGGGGACGCGGTCAGGAAGGCCAATCACACCTTGTCATGCATCTACAGCTGCATCTCGAGCAGGTCCAAGGAGGTGATCCTCCACCTCTATGCGGCACTGGTCAGGCTGCAGTTAGAGTACTGACTCCAGTTCTGGGCGCCACACTTCAGGAAGGATATGGACAGCATTGAGAAGGTTCAGAGGTAGGTCACCCACGTGAACAGGGGCAGCAGGGCAGGCCCTATGAGGAGAGGCTAAGGGACCTGAACCTGTTCAGCCTCCACAAGAGAAGGTTGAGGGGGGATCTAGTGGCCTGTTACAAACTAGTCAGAGGGGACCAGCAGGCACTGGGGGAGTCCCTGTTCCCCCGAGCACTACCAGGAGTGACTAGAAATAACGTTCACAAGCTGGCAGAGGGAAGATTCAGACTAGACATCAGGAGGCGCTACTTCACAGTCAGGGTGGCTAGGATCTGGAACCAACTTCCAAGCAAAGTGGTGCTGGCTCCTACCCTGGGGGTCTTTAAGAGGAGGTTAGATGAACACCTTGCTGGGGGCATTTGACCCCAGTACTCCTTCCTGCCATGGCAGGGGGTCAGACTTGATGACCTGCTCAGGTCCCTTCTGACCCTACCATCTATGAAACTATGAGTCTCCCAGATAGGAGCAAAAAAACCCACTAATTAATTTTAACATACAAATCAATACATATCTGAGTTAGGTTATATGGAATGATTGTTTGCGAGACTAGGAGACTGAATTCCATGACTCAGGAGGTTCTTCCTAGTGTTATGTTCCTGCCTCCATTCCCCCCTTTCCCTCCACCCCCCACCCCCCACATTCCATAATGCCCTGGCACAATCTAGCACTTGGAATGTGAAGTCAGCCTAGCTGGACTGACTTCCCATCCCCAGTGAAACCCTGAAGCAGTGTTGAAACATCCTTTCTGTTTCAATGGAATGAAATGTAACAGCTGTTTTGGCTTGAAATGAAATTTGAAATAGAATGCTCTTCCATCATACCGTGGAAACTGAAGGTGAAATGGAACGGTGCTGTTTTGCACCGCCCTACTGGGTACCTATACATGAGCAGCGAAGCTGCTCCAACACACAGTAGTTGCAGTGCATCAGAGCAGACTCAGTTAATCGAGTCTGCCGAAACGTGGTAATTACCATGCTCCAGCAGACTCCAGCGTCTCATTTATCAGCATCCCTGTGCTTAAAAATGGTGGCAGGGTGCTTTTTCTAAAGCTCATTTAATGTCAAATTAGCTTTAGTTAAAGGACCCCTGCCACCATTTTTAAGTGTGGGGATACTGATACATGACACACCCTGGGTGTTTTAATTAGAACAACTCTCAAAGCTGCTGTAATTAAAGTGCCCTCCTCCCCCCACTCCCGGAGCATGTGTATAAATGCCTTCTGAGACCAGGGAAGAAAGACTGCTTACTCCTAATCTCTTCAGAAATCCACAAAATGCAGCCTTGCTTTTCATACTGCATACTGATACCATAGAAGTTATTAACAGAATCTCTGTTTTATTTCAGCCCATTGCAAGCCAATGCAATTAACAGAGAGAATAATGTTAATATATTGTTTTATTTATATCTTTGAGAGTAGGAAAGATGTGTAAAACTAAATGACCAGAAAAAGGTTGAATCATAGGACTTAATTCACTTCTGGGAAGAGATTATGGAGGTTTCAATAGTATAAAGAAGATTATGAATATCTTTCAAATCTATTAGAATAAATGTTAATGATGCTGCTTACCTAAATCACAAATGAACAATAACACAGTACAAATTTATATCTAAAAGGTAATGACAAATAATATAAGAGCCAAAAGCCCAGGTGCTGCTCTTGCAAACATACATGTTAGAGCCTTGAGACTTGGTCTTGCAGCTGCCAACTTCACCCTGTGAAAATCATCAAGCAGCTGGCTTCATGTCAAGAAAAAGGAAATGAAATATGCTGTATTTTTATGGCCATCAATCAGCAGATACAGTGCCAGGGAAGTTTTGTCATGATGCAGATTCTGCCAATTGACTTTTCAAAACAATTTTTGTTGCAAGAAAAATATCTAGGAAAAGGCTAATTACTGTGTTCTGTTTTTGCCATACATATTTAATGTAATGTGCTGTGGTTATTCTGTAAGCTGTTGCCTGATTTTGGAGACTATGGACCCAAGTCATGGACCAGAAGCCAAAAAGTACCCACAAGGACATACATGGAGGAAGGATTTCTGGGTAGGTTTACTCTAGCCCCTTTATGTGACCTCACTGATGTCTTTTCTACTGTAAGGGGCACTGGGGGAAGGGGTCAACATCATTGTGATCTGTGGCACTGGGTCCCAGTGGACATCTTAACAGAAGTTAATGCTTGTAAACTCACTGGCTGCTTAAACACTGGCACTGTTGGGTTCTTACAGTCCTCCTCAACTGGAAGAAAGTCATGAGGGCAACAGATTTAAAAAAGAAAAATGTAGGTGGATATCCTTAGGGTTATCTAATGGATGCAACAAACCACTATGAGAGAGAGAATAAAATACCCTGTTAAGGAAGCAAATGTTTCATGTTCCATGGCGACACTGAAATCCGTCAGTTGCATCATAGCTTCTAAATGTTATGCTTGCTGCAATGATTTGTCTTAGATTTCATAGACATTAGGGCTGGAAGGGACCATGGAAGATCATCAAGTCCAGCCCCCTGCCCAAGGGGCAGGAAGTAAGCTGGCATCATAGGATCCCAGCAAGATAAGCATCCAAATTTCTCTTGAAGACATTCAATGTAGGTGCATGAACCACCTCTGGTGGCAGGCTATTCCAGACCTTGGGGGCCTGGACAGTAAAGAAATTCGATTCTTCCTTATGTCCAGCCTGAAACAGTCTTGCTGGAGTTTATAACTGTTTGACCTTGTCATCCCTTGGGGCGCTCTGGTGAACGATCATTCCCCCAGATACTGGTGAACACCCCTGATAAACTTATAGGTGGCCATCAGATCACCCCTGAGCCTGCGATTTTCCAGACTAAAGAGTCCCATAGCTCTCAGCCTGTCATCATAAGGTCTGTTTTTCTGACTTCTGATCATGCGTGTGGCTCTTCTCTGGATTCTCTCAAGCTTCTCCACATCTTTTTTGAATTGAGGAGCCCAAAACTGGATGCAGTACTCCAGCTGTGGCCTCACCATGGCCGAGTACAATGGGAGAATGACATCCTGGGATTTGCTTGAGAAACATCTATGGATGCAAGCCAGTGTTTTTCTTGCTTTACTGGCTGCAGCATCACATTGAAGGCTCATATTCATCTTGTGGTCAATCGTGACCCCTAAGTCCCTTTCATCCGTAGTGCTAACCAGAGTAGCACTGCCGAGTCTATAAGGATGCTGCAGGTTTTTCCTCCCAAGGTGAGAACCTTGCATTTTTCGGTGTTAAACACCATCAGGTTCTCATCCGCCCATTTCTTGAGCATGTCAAGGTTAACCTGGTTCACCCTCCTGTCCTCAGGTGTGGATGCTTTACCCCAGAGTTTGGTATCATTGGCGAACTTGGCCAGTCTATGTCTGATTCTAATGTCCACATCATTAATGAAGATGTTGAACAAAATAGGTCCAAGGACAGAGTCTTGGGGGACTCCACTGCTCACAGGGCACCATGACGATTGACTTCCATCAACCACCACCCTCTGGGTCCGACCACAGAGCCAATTCCCCAGCCAGCAGATCATGCTGGACCCGAGGCCGCAGTTGGCCAGTTTTGCCAAGAGGTGATCATGGGGGACCAGATCAAAGGCTTTTTTTAAGTCAAGATATATGACATCAATCTCCTCTCCCTTGTCCAGGTGATAGGTCACCTGATCATAAAAGGAGATAAGATTGGTCAAGCAAGACCTACCTGCAGAAAACACATGCTGGCTATCCCTCAGGATGTTGCCATCAGCCAGTCTGTTGAGAATGACCTCTTTCATAATCTTTTCTAAGACCTTCCCTGGGATAGAGGTCAGGCTGATGGGCCTGTAGTTTGCCAGATCCACTTTCCTCCCTTTCTTGAAGATAGGCACCACATTGGCCTTCTTCCAATCTTCAGCCACTACACCAGAGCACCAGGAGTTCTCAAAGATCCATGCCAGGGGCTGAGCTATGATGCTTGCCAGCTCCTTGAGTATTCTGGGGTGTAGATTGTCAGGGACAGCTGACTTGAAGGTCTTGATGTATTGTATTGGGTTATACTTCCAGATATATTACTTTCACCAACCTTCTACACAGAAATGACAAAAGGGCAAGCGCATGACATGCTATGGGCAATTCTTTGTAAGAGATGAAGGAAAAAAGGAAAAAGAATGAGGGTGATTTCATAAAGAATGGCAGCTGACTGGTTACACCAGATATTATTAATATTTTACATACAGAATTCCATCTCTATCATATTGTTTTAGATCCTGCTTTCCATGGTGGAGGAGAAAGCATCTTTGTCAGCTCAGTGGAGAAAGGTTGGAGATGATTAAAGTAAAACAGCAGGATGAGGCTGATATTATTAAGTCACATAGTCAACTGGCCATGTATAACAGAGTAATGGAGGTGAAAGTAGGGGCAGGCTAAAATTAAGTTAGAAGGACAATAGAGGCAAAGGAACAGACAAAGGACATGAGAGAATGTACACTGAGCTGGTTTGCACAGCTTTATTTAGACCCTTTATTTAGATGTCTTCTGTTAATATTAATGCAGCTGATGACTGTACTAAATAGTGATAAAAAAGACATTCTATTAAGTAAACACACATAAAGAGAAGCATAGTTAATTACTTATACTGTCTTGTGCACAGAACTTAGATGATAGCAAACAACTAAAATCCCTAGCAGCAAGAAGCAGCAAGAACAGAACAAATACATTTACAAAAGGCCAGATTATTGCTTATCCTAACATCATTTTATTGCTCCAACAACATACAGGACCTTAAATCTATGTTAAGTGACCAGCTAGGAGATCCTGTCATGTAGGTGAAATTTTGGTTGGTGCAGAGTCAGCATGACCAGTGTCATATTATTGTCTCCTTTACTGAGTCTCCCAGAAAAAGGGTATATGTAGGGCCCAAGAGGGAGCAATCAGAACCTGCTATATATACTCCACTATTTAATACAAATGCAATGGTCCCCTAAAAGTCCTAGAAATGTTTGCAGCATGGAACAGACATGAAGCTGCTCTAAGACATGGCAGGTCAAAATTGTCTTTATTTCTGATAACCTTCACAAACTAGTTTGAGGGAGAGAAAGTTTGGAGAAAGCCATCTTCAAGAGATTGTTCTAGCACTTTACCATATGTATTAGTAGTAGTACTAGTATAATCAAAAACAACAACTACCACTACCCACAACTCGATGCAGAATTGCATACGGTACAATTTCTGCCTGACAATGTTTACGGGACACAATTTAAATAATCTTTTACAATCTTTCTGTGCTCAGTACTATACTGTTGAGTGCTTGAAGTTCTCACAGATACATATCACCAACAAGCAGCCCCAATGTTCATTCTGTCCTGGGGCTCCCCCCTTGCCCCCTCCTGTTCCCCCCTCCCCTCTACTGCTGGCCAGGATGCT
>NW_005842590.1:203417-265352 GCF_000455745.1 Alligator sinensis
CTGACATTATTCCTGCGGTGCTCCCCTCCCCTCCACCTGTCTGGATCCTTCCAATAATCTGCTGGCCCAGATTGCAACCCCCCACCAAAAAACCCTGCCAGCCTGGATGAGGTCTGCTGTTCCCCCTCCTGATGGCCCAGATAATGCCTGCCACTCCTGACACCAGCCTGGATCATGCCTGCTGCCCCCCTGTCAGCCCAAATCACACCCATCACCCCCCTGACAGCTTGGATGGACCCCTACTGACCCTAGATTGGGAACAGTGAACCTCAGTTTAAGGGGCCACCCAGAGTAAAGTTGGACAGGGCCAAGGGGCCCCAACCTAAACAAAGGCACACCATCCAAAATCCTCTTGGTTCTCTAGGGGAAGCCTCCCTGTTAACTTATAACATCAAGGTGTGCCAAGTGATATAACAGGGTAGGACCCTGAGGGGCCAAAGGGGGCAACACCATGGGGCCTGGGCAGTGGACAGGAGAGGTGGTTTTGCCACATCAGCACCCTTTTCATTACATTATATTTATATATGGGTATTTTACAGATGTTCAGTACTTTATCTTCATAACATGCCTATGAGAGGGGGACATAGCATTACTACAATGATCCAGGGAAGAGGAAATATAGTTCCATTATTTAATGGGGGAAGGAGAATAAATAAGAGATGATGCAAAGAAGGATAAAGCACTTAATGCATTTGGCTTCTGTCTTCACAGAAAAGCTTAATTGTAACCAGATATTTAACATAATCAATTAAGGGCATAAGACTATGAAAAGAATAGGTATGGGTAGGTTAAAGAATAGTAAAATAAGTTAGGTGTGTTCAGGTTGGTAATAGTCTGTCCACACTGAAGTTGTCACATTTACCAGCTGAGATGCCCCTAAGAACATGCCACCCACCAGCTTCCATTGCTATGCACCCAAATCCAGAAATATATAGGTGACACCACTCCAGGTTTGTGGCTGCTCTCAGTGTGATGATGGCTGGCCAAAGAGAGATGCCCTAAGTAGCCTCACCTACATATTTCCAGGTTTTAAGTGGGCAAGGAGGAAAAGTAGGCAAGGTGTATCCTAGACAGGACATACTGCCAATGTAGTATAAATGTATCCCTAGAAATCTTAAAGATCTAGCCAAAGCACTCCCTGAACCATTAGAGACTTTGGGTACATGCAGGTATTACATTTAGATTGACCTGAATAAGGTTAGATTGATCTAAGAGTTGATCTGCATACACATTCATGGAGGTTAGATTAGGCCAAAAAAATGACCAGCCTGATCTAATTTAGTTCACCCGAGGAAGTGAACTAAGTTAGATCAGGAATGGGTTAGCCTGATCTATCAAATGTCTGCTGACATTCAGAGTACAGCCCTAGGGCTGGAAAAGCCCAGCTGCTTGTCCCAACTGCAGGGCTACACTCTTCTTATCCTGCCAACCCTAACAGCCCAATATTCCCGCGGGGCATGGAACTTGATCCTCCAGTGCCCTTCCAGCTCAAAGTTTCTATCTTAGAGCAACCTAAACTTTTTCTTTGACAGATTAACTAGTCCCCCTTATCCATTAGACCAGTTAATGTGACCTATTTTGTCCTCAGTAAAGCTTGTGATATTATTCCACATGGCATTCTCCTAAGCAATGTTAGGGAAATATGGTTTAGATTAAATCACCTTAAAAGATGGGTGCATACCTAGTATAAAAACCATCCACACACAGGCATGATCAGTAGATTGCTGTCAAATCAGGGGACCCAAAGTAATGTATTCTAGATTCAGTTGTTTTCAAAATTTTTTTTAACAACTTGGATGATGTGCTAGAGTATACATATAATATTTCCACATGAGGCTTAGCTGGAAGGGTTGCAAGCACTTTGGAGAAAAAGGATTAGAATTTAAAATGGTCTTGATAAATTGGAGGAAATGGTCCACAATTAATAAAAATAAATTCCATAAACTATTATACCGAGAAAGGGAAAAATCAAATGCACAAGTTCCAAAATAGAGAATAGCTAGATAGGCAAGAGTACTGCAAGCTAGATAAGCAACAGTACTGCAAGATCCTGGATGTACAGTGGACCACCAAACAGAACTTGTCAACATCCTAAGGCCTTTGCAAAGCAGAAAAATCTAATTCTGAGATATATTAAAAGCAGTATTGTATGTAAGACAGGACATAATTATTCTACTCTATTTATCACTAGCAAGGATTTCCCTGGAATACTGTGGGCAGTTTGAGGCATCACACTTTAAGAAAGAGAGAGTTCAGAGGAGAACAAGAAGAATGGTAAGAAAATTTGAAAATACAACCTTCTGATAGGAAGGTGATGGAACTTGAACTTGCTTAGTCTAAAAAGGAAAAAAAAAAACTAATGGACTCATGATAACTGTTTTCTAATGTATTAAGATTTTTATGGAGAGAGAGAGGTGGTATGGACCAAGGGCAGAAAAAAAATAGTTGCCTTAATTTGCAGCAAAGGAGATATGGGTTAGATATCAAGAAAATCTAGTGAAAAGGATAGTGAATACACTGAAACACGCTACTTAGGAAGGCTGTAAAATGGCTACCTATGTTTCTCTCTAGAATGCTTGTCACTGGAGGTTATAAAGCACAGATTAAATAAGCATCTGTTAAGGATGGTCTAGTTTTACTTGTCCTGCCTTGGAGCAGAAGGATAATAAGGCAATAGGAAAGATACAGCATGGATTTATCAAGAATAAATTGGGTCACATCAATCTAATTCCCTTTTGATAGTATAACTTGCCTGGTAGATGCACAGGAAGCAGTAACTGTGATATATCTTGATTTTAGTAAGGCTTTTGATATTGACACATATTTTTCACCTGTAAATTTCTATGACCTAAGGAATATAGAACTCAGGACATCGCCAAACCCCATGGCTCCTGGTACAGTCTGTACAGCAGTCCTTCACAACTTGCTAGGCAAGGACATTGGGACTAGGATAGGACTCTTATTTTCACTCCTCTGGATTTTACTCCTCAATTTCCCCACATAGACACTTACACTCCTGGCTAAGTATAGAAATTCAAAAAGCCTGAGCCTTAATCAATTCAGTCTTTGCAGGGTAGACTAAGCTACATAGATTGAACCAATTTGAAAGTGAACAGACATTCACTTTTGATTCCAGAATTGCAGACACATGCCCACAGTGGCTCAGGCCAGAAGCCACAGGATGCTACAGCAATCCTTCTGCTGGAGAGAAACTGAGCTGGGGGGGTCCCGGGAGACCTGACTATGATTGGGGAGGAGTTTAAACCCCCACCCTGGCCTGCACAGTCCCCAGCCAGGCATTTCCCACCCTTCCCCCAAGGCCAGCCCACAATTTTGGGGGCCCCCTGCAAGATATAGTTTTGGGCCCCCTTGACGACCAGCAAAGATGACCATAGCATGGTGCAGGGCCCAGGGCAGATAAGCCTGTGCAGGCCCCACTTTCCCATCCCATGGCACACTTATACCATAAATGAATGCCATGGCACACCCGATGCGGGAGGAGGGGTGGCAACTGGAATTTCCAGCTGGAACAGTTAAACAAACATCCAACCCACCAGGGGGTAGGCTGGCTACAGCGCAAATGTGGCAACCACCACCAAATGTGGAAGGGGCTTCGGCCTCTCCACCTAGCTCTGTGGGGCTCCCTGAAGCTGCAGGTTCAACAGGATAGGATGGGTCAGCCCTCCCTCCCACCTTGCCTCTCAAGTAGTGGGGGGGGGGGGGGGAGGGACATGGCCAGCCCTGGCACCAGTCTCAAACAATGGGGGACAGAGGGAGTTTTAATTCTCCCGTCCTTCCCCTGTCCCACCGACATGCCAGAGTCTGCCTGGCTGGGGCAGAGCAGCCTGGGTCAGAGTCACACTCACCTCACCTCACCGCTGCAGCAGTGGGGCAGAGAAATGACCAGATGACAGCCAGCATAGCCCCCTGAGGCAAAGTGGGAAGGGAGGTGGTTTATTCCCCACCTCCATCCCCTCTCCCGCCAGGAGACTGCAGCTGGGGTTTACCAATCCCAGCTGCCACCTCTGCCACTCACACTCAGCCAGGCAGACCCCAACACCAGTGGGACAGGAGAGGGAGAGGGGGAATTAAGCCCCTCATTCTTTGAGGCTGGTCCTGGAGCTGGCCATACCCCTGCCACTCAAGTGATGAGTGGGGCAAAATGCCTGATGGGGGCTTCTGTGCCCCTGCCTGGCAGATCCCCACTGGTGTCCATACTGGTGGGACAGGGGAGAGAGGGGAAATAAACTTGTTCCCTTCCCCCTTTGACTTAGAGGGCCATGCCTGCTGGCATCTGACCATGCCCCCACCGCTGCTCTAGCTTGGGAGCAGAGGGGCAGGGCTACCCTTGCTCTGCTGGAGCAGATAGCACAGCCCAGCCCAGGACTGCAGAGCATGCTGGGATGCTGGGGGACTCTGATTTAACTTAAACCAGGAAGCTGTCTGGGACAGAAGTTCCATAAACTGGTTTGACCTCAGTCAGTTAAGTCTGATACTACATTCAACCAAGTTCATCTCAAACCATCTTCAGCCATTTTGCAACTGGTTTATGTACACTGTACTTCTGTTCTGTTACAGGTTTAAACCAGTTTCTGATCACTTGAACTGCTTTATGTGTAATTTCTGTCCCTAGCTCTTGTCAAGACAATCCCAGCTCCAATGGAAATTTGTCAGACCCTTTTTAATTGAGTACACCACTGTATTTTTCTAACTTATTCCTCAGAAATTACTGAACATTTTTTTCCTGAAATCTAGTCCCATTCCCTTCCCGTCCCCCCGCTCCACCCCTACCCCCTACACCAACCTTATTGCAGGACACCAAGCATGGAGCATTTCAGCCCAAATAGTTACATTCTGACAAACTTATAAATAACTAAAATAAGAGCTTACTAATGGGAAGTGCTGGGTAACTTTACTAATAGGTGGCATTACCAGTTTCCATGTCTATATTAAAGCACTTAGAATCTCTTATGCAATAATAGTAGGCAGAATATGTTTTAACATATTTCAAGGGCAATATTTAGAGTTTTATTACCTGTATTTTTCACAAACATAAGGCTTTTTATTGTTAAATGTTAGCTAATGTTAATAACTGTTATTTATTTCAAGAAAACCTTATTCTTCAAAACTCCTATCTGTTCTTCACAATGCCTATCAGCAAAATTTCTGAGGAGGCTGTTTGACAATAACTGAGTCAACCATCAGGAAAGCAACTGTTTCAAGGAGTGCTATTACTTCTTTTTACTACATACATTTTCCTGTCTAAGAAAACATGTACAATGAAAAATTATAATCATCTTCCTAAGCAAGAAAAAATGTAACTTACTATTAAAATAAAGGCAAGGCAGTGAACAATAAGAGTCAGACTATTACATATTCCTTTGTTCTGCTAGAGAATTTTGCCTTGAAAATCTGTGTAAGGTTGCAGATGTGTTTTTTGGATAGTCTGAATTTTGCTGCCAACCCTTTTTCTTTTCTCCTTCAAAATATTAGCATTATTTAAATAAAATCTTAATGGGAAAAGTTACATCTCTCTATGAAATTGCCTGAATGCTTTTATGTAGAACAATTTTGCACAGCACTTTAAACTTTTCATTTTAATCAGCCAAAACACATATTGGGAATTGACAGACAGTATCTCACTTTATTCCCTTTACACTTTTTCCAGCTACTTAAAGGCAAATTTTCTAACAACAACCTAAATCATGTAATGGACACACCAAACCCAAACAGATAATGGCATGAACAAACCAACATTTGTAGATGCACAATGCATAACTGTGTGGAGCTCTTTCCTTATGGGATTCCTTGTGTTTCCTTCTAGACAGCACTCAAAAATTTGAACAAGAGAGCTGTTCAGGATGGTAAATTCACTATCTATCTAATACACATTAATAGTTAAGAATGGTGAGTAATGATGAGTAAAAACCTTACTTTTTAGTAAACAAATATTTATTTTTGCAAATAAATGCTCTCCCACAGGTTGTAATAACTTTACTAACTAAATTGTTATTGGAGATTGCCCAAACCTCTCCCAAAGTTTCCTTACTGAGGACTCATGTTTTTGAAAGAAGCAAGGACCGGCAGTCCCATTCTCCCAATTTGCCTTTATCTTCTCTTGCTTAAGGGTCTTGGGTTAGAATTTTCTTTGAGGTTGTCACTGAAAGTATAAAATGACTCTAGATTCTTGAACCTAATTTGCTAATTTTTTCTGAGGCCTGTAGATGATTTAGGAGCTCTAGATAAGATCTCATGGTTCTCCTGTAATTGTAGCCCCCTCCCAACTCTTATATCTGTCTCTATTCTCACTAGAGCTGGTTAAAACATGCAGAAAATGATAATCACTGTCAGCTATTCTGTAAACTGGTAGTAAAATCAGAAAAAAAATATAAAAAATGTCAACATTTTAAAAATTCTTGACTTGTTCTAAGCCCCAGTTTCTGTGGATAATGGGCTTTTTTCTTGGTTGAAAAGATTTCTAGTGACAAAAGACTGCAGGAAGGCCTAGCATGATAAATATAGATGATACCTGTGTTTTCTTTGCTGAAAAAAAGATATGTAAAAAAGTTTTCAGGTCATACATAGACCCACTGTCTTTGGTTTCACGACTAGAGGACTCACTCTTTCATTTGGTTGATCACTGCATTCTGGGAGATAAATCAGAGTCTGACATGCTTGCCTTAGGTAGAGGGCAGGAATCTGACGAACCCATCTATCTATTATAGAAGGGCAGTCAAGGGACTGAAATCGGCTCGCTGCCTCATGTTCTTGTGCAGACCCTGTGGCAATAATTTAGTGATAAGAAAGATTAGCATGACAGGCAGCAGGCCCTCTCAGCACTGCTGATGCCAAAAATATCTCCATTTCCTTTGTGCTGGGTGATCATCCTGGGATAAGTGCCATAGCAGAACACACATGCATACACTACTACTGCTGCCTCCGAAGAGGAGCAGAAAGCATTCACTACATCATGCAATGAAGGAATTGAACCACAGTTGAGTTATATGCAGGAACTCACAACCTGAAGAGCAATGTGAACAAAAGAAAATGATAGGAAGTTATACATTTAATAACAGAGATTTAATTAAACTGTACAAACAGGACATTTGGGTGACTTAGAGGGTCTCAAGTGGCATGAGTACTCCTGCCAAACTAGTTTCATGTGATTGTAACATAGGAAAAATATTGGGGCGAAACTTTGGGTTTTTTTCAGGAAAAAGAAACAGGTTAACTGCAAATAATTTGTGGGGTTGCACAGAATTTATAAAAACAGTTTCACTCAAAAAGGGAAGGAAGGAAGGAGTTTTTGAAAAGTTGAAATATTTCATTTCAACATTTTTCCTCCCCAAATCCCATTTTTTGTTTTGTAATTGTTTCATTTATGAATTTACCTAAATTTATTTTTCAAGATACAGAAATGAATGAAACATTTCATCTCAGGTTGAACAAAATATTTAGTGTGACCTGAAAGGATACTCATATCGTTTTTCATTTCCCTGGGGAAAAAAATTATTTTCATTTCAAATCAATCCCGAACAACATTTTAGGAGTGAAAAATAAGTGAAATATCAATTATTCACATAGCTCTGCTTTTGACTTTATGACTGTAACATCTGTCTAAGAGTTAACTTTTGGTAAAGAATTTGCCACATCAGAATATCTGATATAGCTCTTTTTGTGTGTGAATCTATGCAGAAGAGTCTAGACATAATTCTTTTTCACTTTGCATTGCTTTGTTCTGATGCAAGGGCAATGTCTGAATTCAAATCACTGTGGCAGAAATAATTTAGAAAACCAGTAGCTGAAATAATTTAGAAAGCCACTAAGTGATCCATTTATAGCACAAGGCTAAGCAGGTTGGATCGAATCCTATTCTGTGTGGCATCATAATCTATCAGGAATAACCCCACTATTCCAGATTTACACTGTAGTGACCCAAAACAAAATGTGACCTACTGTTACCGCTAAAAGCTCATTTACAAAAATGAGATATTTTAGCACTGGGCGTGCATTTGCTAGGATTCCTAGGAGTAAACTTTTAGACCAGTGTGCTGGGTTTTAACTATTCAACTGTCATTAACTCCTAGTCATGCTGTTGCAGCATAATGAAATTATCTTGAACCTTTGAGCTTTTTGCAAAACCAGACTGTTATGCCTGGGCAAAATACCAAGGATAAAATCCTCCCCTATGTTTATAATTTTATATTGATATAACTAGGAGCAGAGTTTTGCTTTAAACCTATAGGCTAAAAAAAGAAAAAAAAAATAATTTAGCAGTTCTTTTCAGAATTAATCCAAAAATAATCTGGAAAACAACCTATGTGAAATACAATGAATAGCTTTTGACACAAAGCTTTAGCTTTTCTTTCATCCTGTTCTTGACAACAACACAGAAGGTGAGAAAGATAGTAGCAGTTACTGCCAAAGGTTCAAGTAGCAGGGGTGGGTGGTAGGGGTTGAATGATAAAGCTGGGGGAAAAAACCTTATGTCTCTGTTCTGAGTTACTATCATGATTCATATCCTGGCAGACTTGAATGTTCAGTATTCTGGTGTTTGTCAGAAAGAAACAGAAATATCTGTGATGTGTATTTGATTCAAAGACAGTAAGTGCTGTGCTGCATACCTCTGTCGATAAAAGCTGATTTTTAGGATTGCTGAGACCAAAACATGCCAAACACAATCAGGTGCAGAATCAGTCTAGCCAATGCAAAATAAGCCAAGGAATCAATGTGTTCAAAGATATAGAAGTGTTCAAAACAGGAGACAATCAAGAACAGTCCTCAGTAGACACTATAATATTATACGGACTAACCTTTGTCTCTGCTGTCAGACACTTCAAGCTGTTGTGCAAATTATTAAGAAGAAATGAACAGCATGCCTTTCTAGATAGAGAATCACGGGCAAAAGTCATGATAAGCCAAACTGTGCTCAGAATTATGTCAGGGCAACTGTACTGACCTGTCTTCCATTTGATATTGTTAAATAAACAAAGTTTGATGGAAGGCAAAATCTAGACTTTTGCTAGTGTAAGAGGTCTCTGGATTTGCACATCCTGGCACCTGGTGCCCCCTGTGCTCCAGCCCACTTGCCAGCTCTCTTCCAGTTCTACCTCACCTCCAGTCTCCCATCTGCCACGCCTTTAGAATCCTTTGGTTTACTAAGAAGGAAGTCCCTAGGGTCAGGGCTGGGTCCTTCGATGGCCTGTTCTGTCTTTGTGGCTAGGTCCAACCCACACCTGGGATCTCAGCTTCCTCGGGGCACTTCCCCTTAATAGGAGTACCCTACAGGCTCCAAGCACCTCTTGGGGCTTCTGCCATCCAGGCCTTGGCTCCCTTTTCCCTCTGGCTAAACCCTCAGCCTTAGTCCACTCTCTGAGATCTCATCTCCAAGGCATTGACCCTGGTTTCACTCCACCAGTCTCAGTCTCTTTAGCTTGGATCTAGCACCTGTCACTGATAGTGGGGAGTGCCTCCCAGGCACCCCACCTGTAGTTTCTACCTCTGCTGTACCCATAATCCAGTCCTCTTTTTCACCTCAAACACAAAGCTGCAACCAAACTGGTCCTAATAAAAATACAAACCCCTCTGGGTCTCCACTTACCTCTTCTGGGCTCCTTTGACATTAATCTCTGGCCACCTTTTCTGTCACGCTGTCCTTTGGCAACCAAGGCCAGCCTGCCCCCTCCCTGGCCAGAGTCCAGACTGCCCCTTCCAGTCATGTGACCCTGTCTCCTGCACTCAGAGACCAGGTTTCTGTCCTTTGCTAGCCCCTGACACAGTTCACTTGGGCAACATGCTGTCACTTTACCCTCAGCCCTTTGCCCAACTTCCTATTAACAGGGGCAGGTGTTCCCTGTTACAGCTAGGGAGCTTGGATTATGCATGCACCAATGCACTTAGATGTCACACCTAAATTGTAGTAACACTGATACCCAGTGGCATCCTCAACTCTGACAGTACACTGGATGGGATGAGTTAGGTGCTAATGAGCATGCCTACAGTACACATTACAGGGCAGTGTAGAGATGCCCAAGCCAGCCATAAATGAGATAGCTCAGCTCCCAAAGCAGTCTAGCCATGATAGCACAGAGCTCCATGAAGGCTAATTTACCTTAATTCACACTGTGTAGTGGAACTGCAAGAAGCAAGATATGTGAGCAGAGAACTACCTAGCTGCTAGACACAGTGAAGGAATGGGGCAGCAGTGGCTGAACAACTCTGTATCCAGAAATATGCCTATCTCTTCTCAGTATTCTTATCCATGAATCATCTTCCTGGACTGAGATGCCTAAAGTCCTCCATTTCTCATGAAAAACTGCCCAATGCTTGGGAAACTTAGTTGAAAGGTGGGACAACTGCTTCAATTTCTATTTCTATTGGGAAACAGACATGAATTCACCTCCTTTGCTACTCAAGAGAGTGCCCTAACTATAAGGATATAAACGTATTTTGGGGGAAAGACTCTCTTAGCACCTGTTGATTAAACTGTTACATTTTATATTCATATTCAGAAATAAATATTAATTTGTCTGGAGACCAAATAGATAAAAGAAAATGATAGAAAGACTGGTAGTGCACTGACCTGGGAAGTCAGAAATAGACAAGTTGCAAGCAGCTACAATGAATAGCTGCTTAATTATACAAAGTAGACCAGCTTCAGTGGCAGACAGATGCTTTCCTGGAATATCCAATACGCAGAAGCAAAAGGCATGGCCATAGGTCTTAAGAAACCTGGGTATCTTGGGACTCAATATCCTATCACACACCGCCTCCCTTCCCTAAACCTCACTGTCATTTTGTGCAAGGACTATTCCAATAAGTGTGCACTGAGGTCACTTGTTCAACCTGCTGGTGACGTAGGCAGGGAAATACTTGGTCTGAAAAGCCCACTGAAATGTAGGTGTAAGCTAGACCCTCAAATAGTTTGGTGGTGTCAGGATTTAGATAGTTGTACACAGACGGTAGGTAAGACTTCAGTTGTTTACAGAATGAAGTGGCAGCTGAGCAAAGCTTTTAGGATCCTAATAGTGCTTCAGTGTTGGACTTGGGCACCAAACTCCATTTGTGGTTGAGTCCCCTTGTTCCTTTATGTTGCTGTTTCCATTGAATTTCAAATAAGCTCAGGAAACTGCATGAGAAACTGAGGTAAGTTATTTTATCTACTGCAATCATTTCACTGCAATAAATCAATCATAGGGTCCAAACAATATTTATATAACTCAGTTTGACATTTAGGTTACAAAGGTTAGTGGAATTCTCATTTCTACATGTAGAAAGACTATCTCAGTTGTGAATTAAAAATAGAAAGCCCTTAGCTGAATCTTGAGGTCACCTATGAATAAGTGTGAACAGGTGTAAGGTTTGTACAGCAGCATGTGGCAGTAACACTTAGGATATTCTATCACAGAGAAGGGCCTTTTTTGTTAATGAGATGGCAGGTGTGTTTATCAAGCCATGTGGCTAAGAAATATCCTTGTGTGTCTGCCAAAGGATACACGTCCAACCTACGTAATAGGTAATAGAAAAGTTAAAGCAGGCAACAGTGGACGTGGAAATAGGAAGTTTACACAAAAAGAGTTGTCACAAAAAATATATTTCCAGTATAGGAATACTTGTTTCAGTGGGAAATGGACTTTCTCTGTACTAGATTAACACTGGAAAGCACACACAAGCTTCTGAGGCCACTGGAAGTTAAGTTTATATACCTAGGTAGGAACTAGAAAGACCCATCTAGCTACATTCTTTTAAACAATAAGCAAACCTCCACTCTACAGAAATGACCAAAAACAACAACCAATCACAGCTTTCAAATAATCAAATTTTACGTATTTAAAAATTCAGCTCTGCACGGACTACAATTTACTAATGAATAAAACACCAAATGATAAATTGATTGCCTGTTTCTTTGTGTACTAATTTGTGTTATGGCTTTGCAGTCTTAAATTGCCCGAGTAGATTTTGTTTCTTAAACACAAATTACCAATGAACTGTCTACGGTAAACTCTGTGCATCAAAGGTAATGAAGAATTGATCAATGGGTTGGTTTTTTTCAACAGTGGTTTCTAGCTTGCATTCACAAAGATGAAAATTACGTGTATTAGACTGTGCATAGATCAAATGAGGGGCATGTGTGCACGACAATTTAAAGCGGGTTAAATGCTTTGGCACCGCTTTAATGGTGTTGGTGTTTGCACACCTCGGTGGCATATGTGCAGCAATTCCAGCCGCTGTAACAAATTTGGTGGCATAATGCTCCTTAAATTACTTGTGGCGCAGCAAACTAAAACTCCTCCAAGGAGTTTTAGTTTGCTGCCCTATAGCTGTGGAGTGAAGCACTGGACTCCATGCAGCTCAGGGGTTCTGCTCAGGGACTGTGTAGGCAGCCTGGCAGCAGCCTGGGAAGGCAGGCTCCGCCTTTTTTCTCTGGAGCCTGCCTGAACTGTGCGGGAGCCTGGTGCTTCCCTCTGAGGCTGTGGTGCCCCCTGGGACCGCCCAAGCCAGGTGCCTGTGGTTGAGTACCAACTGGGGGGGCCTACCGCTGCTGCAGAGGGAAGCACCAGTCCCCCACTGTCCCGCAGTCCAGGGACCACTCTGCCCACTGGCACCTTGCCCTTCCCTCCCCACCACCAGAGAGCCAGATAAGTTTGGTTGTGTGCATGACATAGGGGTTTAAAGGGCCCTAAATTGAAGCAGTGTTTAAAAAACCCACTGCTTCAATTTAGGGCCCCCCCCCCCATTTCCTCTATAAACACACTTGGCCAATTTCCATTTCCTCTATACACACCCTTAGCCAATTTCCACAATTACCAACTGAGAATGCAAAACCAGTGTTATTTTTTGATGGTATGAAAGATGAAAGACAATGCTTGGTGGGTCAACTGGCATTCTACATAGTAACAGCCTGTACAACACTGTGATACAACAGTACTATTTATAAATTTGCATTATAGTGTGCCAGTATATTTTTATTACGTTATCTCTTGCCTACTGTACTAGCAGCAGTTGGTCTGTGTGAAGTGCATTTGCAATGCAAAGTATGACACTATTTTAACCAGTTTTGCAAATAGGACAAATATTTCTAAATATATTGTCATTATGAGATCATGTAGGTGGTGGGAGTATAGGAATAGAAGCTAGGAGTACATCTCTGTTGAAATTTAGAATTAATTATTGTTCACAGTATTCAACAGTGACAAAGGAAGCTATGGGAAGGTATCAGTGTCTCCTGAGAGAAACAGCAACATTTCTAAGCATGGGCATTTCACTCTGGCAATGTAACTGTCATTAATTCACCTTGTAAAGAACAAGAAAGTGTTCCTATTTCTTCTCCTTAGAATGTGCTAGATGCACTGCTAGCAGGGAAGCTGCAGGCACCAACTGTCAAGAGTTCATCAAATTGAGGAAATTCTCTCACACAGTGCTTTGAACCCGCTTCGTCCCTAATCATTATATACTGTTAGAAGATCATTTGATGGCTAATAAATGTGTTAACTCCTTAGTTTGCAAAAACGTGCATAGGATTTAAGCTGAACTGATTAAGAGAAATTACTTTTGTCTCCAGTCTTAGATGGCAGTACATGTGAAGATTTGCTAGGGCTTTATTCATAGAGTATGAAAAGAGAAGTCACTCTGGTAACACCAGTTAACCAAGCTGGGAATTCTGCTTACATGAGTTTCTTTCCTGTAGTAATTGCAGCACAGAGATCTCTACTGCAGTGCACTGGTCCTGCCATTGATATCATAGCAAGGCACAGTCATTGAAAACTTCTTAAAGGTACAAACTCAGATAGTGATGCTGTTATCTATAGCTAAGGTTGGAAGCAAGATCTTTTTATACTCTCAACCCAGCTCTGTAACTATCTTGTTCACTTAGTTGCACATATCCAGAAGCAATTAGCATTTCCAGCACAATTTACTAAATTATTTTTGTTTTATAGGAAAAGAACTGCCCAGCTAGATTTTTAAAGGGGGCTCAGATCAGTCTCCAGTTGACTTGGTAATGTTTTACAGCCAGTGTAAACTGTCGGCACATGTTAGATGGCTCAGTACCATCGATCATCTCAGGTGTCCATGAATAAATTTAGGTTGGAAATTAGAATTTTTTTCCAGCTGCCAGACAAATGAGTAGGAGTAGGATTGTGTGTATGGGGAGATCTTAACTAGTTTTAAGACATGCTTATGAGCAGAATTATGGATCATTGTTGCCTGAGACACCAGGCCCTGGACTTGATGTCCTAGGAAGACACTTTCCTCCTATGCTCCCAATATTAACATGTGTGTTCATATTTCATTATGCTTGCAAAGTTGAAGGTTAATTTAAAAATAAATCTTTATTAGGGTCACTGCTCCCTGTGGTCTTTATGCATTTTACAGTACACAGTCAATCAATGCTTAAAAATAGAACAACCCTGGCAGCAGGAAGTAGAACCCATGTCTACTGTCTCCCTGGGGAATAACCTAGCTACAAACATAAAGAAACAGGCTCTTTCTGATCCTAGGGCTCTTGCTCCATCCAGCCAATTCTATAGCCATGTAATTAGTATAGTGATATAAATTATAATTTAGAGATGCTTCCCAGCAGGAGAAAGTTGGGAATAAAAAGATGGTCCCTCAGGCAGCTACTAGCTAGTAGGCCTGTCCAAAAAGGGATGTATTTGATTCGGATTTGGATTCAGCTGATTCAGAGGACAGTAATTTGATTCAGAGATTAGGATTACTGTCCTGAATCAATTCGGCCAAGTCGGCTTCAGAAGATTCAGCGCTCATTTGTAGAGATTTGGTGCTTTGGCCATAGACTATAATGGGGAATAATTGAAATACCTATAACATTGTCATTTTTTGGCAATTTGGATGAAAAGAACAGAGATGATAGCCCCTTCTAAGGGCACAAAACTTACCAAGTTTCAAGGATATAGGTGCAGGAGTTTCTGGGGAACTGCATCTCAAACTGCTGAAAGCAAAATGTATCACTTCTGTGTGTTAAAACAGATTTGGATGAAAACAGCAGGGATGGTGGCCTGTAACAGGGGTTCTTCCTGGTGCTGGTTAGATCTCCACCCACCCACCTGTTTCTGGGCCAGCTGCCTGCCCCTCTTTTGCTCAGGCAGAAACATTTCACAAAAGGAACAGAAAGGCTATAGACAGAAATTTATAAGCTGTTTCTACATCCCTCCCCCAGAGCACTGTGATTGGAAGGGAACTCAGGCAAAGATCACAGTCACTGGGCAGCTAAAGATGTCAGTCTTCCCCCACCCTTTCCCCACGCTGCTCCCCATCCCTCTTTTCAGTTTCTGTTCCCCTGAAAGACTGCATTCTGAATCTCTGAATATTTTCTGAATTGATTCAAAGGCTCCGAATCAATTTGGAGGGGTTTTTTTTGGGTTTTGGATTCAATTTGGATTCGATGATTCAGCCTCCAATTTCAAATCAAATCAGTGACTGAAGCGTCTCACACCCCTACTAGCTAGCTAGCTAGTAAAAGAGAAACCAGAACCTGCAGAGGTTGCCTACTGCTCTACAATAAAGTTCTATTTAGTTCTTTTAATTCATGTATGCTGTGTTTATCAAACCTGGTGATTACTACAGTTAAGGTTTTCTCCTAGGAAGACAGATGTAAGGTCAAATTCTTTCAAAGTATGGAGGGTCTAGAACCTGGGTATTCCACTTCCAGAAGCTATTATGCAAAAAGCGAACACCTACACCAGTTTTTATTTCAAGCTGATTTTAATACTGGTCACGAGAGTGATGCATACTCTGAGCATGGTTCATAGTTTGGGTCCTTCCAGGGATTTAATCACCTCCCTAGAACCAATCTGACTTTCACCAGAGCTTAGGTAGAACTTAAGTGCTTAGGTAATCAAATAAGATAATTTTTTACCGTACTTAGTCTCTTCTGGGCATGTGCAGAAGCATGATGCAGATGCTAAGGTAACTTTGTATCCAAAATGGTGGCTCTTTGGAACTTAGACACCTAACTTCTGTGTAAGTCCATTTAGATGTCTTCACAACCAAACTAGATCATGCCCGACCAGAATAGTTTATGAGTAAGCTAGATGCTGAAATTTGTTTTGCATTTATTGTTTGACAAACAATTCAAATAATGCAACAATCAAAAAAAAATCTGTCATCTGATGGTGAATCATGATTGGTGAAAAGGTCTACCTTCTCAAATAAATGTGTTATAAATTGGTTACCCAGCTCAATGGAGGATAAAATTCAGAGCATGGCATTTTGAAGTCATTTGTAATAGGACATGCATTATAAAATGCATGAATCTAATTCTGATCTCAGTTACGTCAGTGTAGATGAAAAAAAGTGTCCTATGTTTACGTTCTGAACAATTGATGCTGATCAACATGAATCTGCCTTTAATGTAGACCAGATGTGGCAAAATTCATCTTTCATTTACCCCTGTGCCACTCTATTCCTTTGTGTATTGTACATATATTTATATAATAGCATCCTGCTGGATAATGCAATTATGAAGGTGTTTTTTTCTTATTATGGTGATTACAGCCTAAGGATCACTACAGGTTAGCAGCTGTAAATCTAATGAGAACTTTAACTGAAACCAGATGAACTATATTGGATATAAAAAATAGGCTTATTGTTAAAGTTTTCATGATGATTAGAAGGCCCTGATTCTTTTAAATGTTACCAAAGACCAACAGAGTAAACCAAAACATAGATTACTACATCAGGGAGGGTGGGGGGAAGGGGGTGAGAAGCTACTTTCAGACAATGAATCAGGATAAAACTCCACTAAATAAAATAAGTCAATATACTTATCCAGCAACCAAAGGTTTTCATGTATGGATGCTGAATTTCTGTCATTTCATGGTATGCATATCTGATAAGACCCACCAGACCTTATTCAAGTACTAGAGAGTGTAAGCTAGTTTTCTGTAATCAGATCCACAGGACTATTATCCAGGATCATTGTACTATTAGCTAAAATTGTGATCATATAGTTCCTATATAATTATATCTAGTGTAATAAAGACTCTTGTGTATTTGAATATTTAAAGTAAATTATGTCCAGTAAATGCATCTTACAAAGGTTGAGGATTGGTGATAAACAGGACTTCAACAAAGCCATTAGAATTAAAGTTTTATTTCCATACTTGTGTGTATACAACTTTATTTTATGCTTGTCAAGCAAGCCTCAGAGTATTTCAAGTCCATGACCCTTTATTTTAATAATTTTAAAAACATTCCAGAAGGATGTAATCCAGGCAGATTTTCTGAATATGTAAAATTGGCTGCATTCAAACATTCAAATGATCTGGAAAAAATTCTCCCAGGTCCGTTCTTCTGGGATATGGACAGAAGTTACACATAAACCAGTTTAAGTGATGAGAAACTGGTTTAAACCTGTTACAGAACATAAGTTCAGTGCACATATGCTTGAAACTGGTTCAAAATGCTTGAAACTGGTTTAAGATAAACCTAGTTGAATGTAGTATCAGACTTGACTGATTTGGGTCAAACCAATTCATGGAACTTCTGTCCCAGACCCCTTAATGATTTAAGTTAAATCAGAATCCCCCAGCATCCCAGCATGCTTTTCAACCATGAGCTGACCTGTCTATTCCAGTGGAGCAGGGTTGGCCCCACCCCTCTCCTCCCTAGCCAGAGCACTATCACTGCTTCTGCTGGCTGAGATGGAGTAGGGATGGGAAACCCTGCTTAGGAGTGCAGCCAGGTCTGCTTGGCAAGGGGCACAGCAGCCCTTGCCAGGCTTCCCACCCCCCCGCCCCATTGCCACTCGGAGGGGTAGGAGCTGATGTTACTGGTGGATCTCAAGGGTTACTGGGAGCCATGGCCCCGGGGAAGGCCAATCCCATGGTGCCAAGGCATAGGTGAAACCTGTCCCCCACATAGACCTATCTGTGGTCTGTCCCTTTCACTGCTCAGCCCTGCAGCTGAGCCCTGAAGTGGGCAGACCCACCCCAGCCAGGAGAGTGGTGCCATGCCAGGGAATGTCTGCCCACCATGCCTCACCTGAGCTGGGAGCCAAAGATGAGCATATCCCCTGGCCTTTGCAGCTGTGCCCAGATCTGCCTCCCACCTTCTTCCCCTGGAGTTGCCCCTGGTACCACTGCAGGCTGTGGTGAGAGCCAGATGGCCACTTCGCTGCTGCTGGCAGTGCTGGGCCAGGCTGGGCTGGCTATAGGGAGCCCTGGTAGGGTGGCCCTGGGAATAAGTGGGGCAAAGTGCTACCAAGACACATCCCTATGGGCAGCAGCAGTTCTGTGTGAGGCGGTGGGGACAGCCCAGGAGTGGTGTGGGGCCGAGGCATGGCAGGCTACAAAAGCTTGTGTAGCTGGCCAGAGGCTGGGCTGTAGGGACCACTGGGAGGAAGCTGAGGGCTAGCTTCTGCATGGCCAGCATGTATCCAGGTTCTGGACAGCAGCTCTGGTCCCAGCAGACAGGGAGTGCTGCCCTGAGGCAGGCGTGTCTGTCTAGGGAAGAACCTGGCCACGCCCCTCCCCCCTCCAGCTCAGCTTCCCTCAGCCACTGCAGAAGGGAAGGGAGGGCTGCTCTAGTGCTGCCCCCTCTCCCCAGCTTCTAGCCTGCACCACTGCAGACATGTGGCTGCATTTCCAAAATCAACAGTGAGTGTCTATTCACTTGCAAATTGGTTCAATCTAGGCAGGTTAGACTAACCTGCAAAAATTGAATCAGTTCAGAATTGGACTTTTTCAATGTCTGTTCCTAGTCCTGGTGAAGAAACTTATCCAGAGCCATGAGTACACATATTTGTATGCAGAGGCACTGAAGACTGGAAAGCTTGCAGTGATAACACTGTGAAGCCGGGGTGGACCCTGTACACACATCTCAGTGTGCTCTCTAGGCTTCCTTAGTCTACCTGGGGGCAGATGCAGCAATGCATAGGACAGCCCTGATTGGCTGACCTACACTGTCCATGGTCATCCTGTATTTGAGGATTGTGACTGGGGTCTCTGGTGGAACAGACCATCTCCCTGGAAGCAGGGTGCTGGAGGACCATGTCCTTTTCTGAAAAAAAAACCATAGAATGTACATACATTTGCTCTCCCAAGAGAAACTCTCCCAGAAGTGACATAACCCTGGTTGTCCTCAGGTTATTTTTCTCCTGGAGTGGCCATTTTTATTCTGGGGGGAAAAAAGCCTGAACATCTATATACTTGTGGTTTCCCCTGGAAGAATAGCAACTATCCCAGGAGAAAATGAATGCCCATGCAAGGCCTCTGTGACATGCTTAAGCAAGAAGCAGCATACAGCATAGAATCTACACAAGTTTGCAGACAGGGTGGATTACTTTAGTTATACTACCTTACTAAATGGACCTCAGTTCAGATGTGAAAAATAGGAAGTTGTTCTTCAGAAGCACAAGGCATTCCCAAGTTGTTGGGGCCAGAGGGATGGGGTAACCACAGGACCCATAATCATGGGTCAAGGATTAAGTAGAATTATGACTAATAGAATCAGACACTGAACATTGGGAACTTTATAAGTGGGGTTAAAGAAAAGAGGATGTAGTGAGGAAAGACATTTAAAAAATGGTGGATAAGAACAGGAAATGCTACCAGTCAGGGCGCATATAGAAAAATGATCTGAGCAGCTAAACCTATGGTTAGTGGGTCAAAAGAAGAGATTTTATAACAGGATGTAAAAACTGAAAGTAAATTACCAGATTATGAGATCTTTACTAATTTGCAAATTAGTTGGAGAATGGACCATGTCTTTATACAACACATAACTCATTACTGCATCTCAGGATATTAAAGCAATTATTTGTAGTATAAACTAGTAACAGAAAAATATTCCCTGCACTTACAAAGAACTTGTGGCTTCCCAAATTCAAGATATTTATATTTAGGTATTATTTGCAAAGGGATCTTGATCTCTATTCATGTGTGATCAAACACTGATGTTTAATGTGCTTTTTCTTGAGTATTAACTCAGCAGGCAGAGTGCATAGATATCAAAACATTCAGGTATGTGAGGTTTCCTATCTTACAAACCCCTCTATCTGTACATGTAAAACATATCTGGTGTGTACTGGTATTAAAACTTGGTAAATCTGTGTTTGTAGAGGTTAATACATGCAAAGCAGTAATGTAATTAAAGGTAGGAAAATGGCAAAATTTAGAGGGGGAGTCAGAATAAGCTCCCCCCTCCCCCCATTTTCTGTCCATCTGCTCTCTGGTTCTTGGCATCTCTTGCTCCCCACTTCTTCCCCCTATGTAATACACCAAAGTTCTATTTCTATTTTCATCTCTTATATAAAGTTCCACAAATATTGGCCATGTTTAAAAAAAGCATGGTCCATAAAATGGTGGCAATGGCAGTATTAATCAGACTTCAATAGAAATCCCTATATCTTGATGCCAGTCTTTTTGTAAACATGTTCAGGTAGCAGTAAGTGTAGACAATTCTCAATATTATATTGTAGGTACACGGAAGTTTGTATAAATTAGTCTGAATAACTGGAGGAATGTTGCCAAAGTTCAGAATCTACCATGGGAGCAGTCTGGAAAAAATGTGTGATTCTTGAATCATAAGTAGCCTGCATCACAGTTTAGGCATGGAAATAACTCAGATTCTCAAAGGGACAAACCATGGAAATCAAATTTCCATCTGAATAGAGCCCAATGGGTTCTAAAATCAAAGCATGAGAGTTCATTTTTTGCTACTGCTATTTAGGAAAGCAACATTTGCAAGTGTATGTTTGACTGAGATTAGGAGGTAAGAAAGAACCTTTTCACTTTATTCCACTTCTTCATTCTGAAGAGATGAGAACAAAATAGACCAATCAATAACAATAATTATAATTTTCTTTTTATTGATTGCTCAGAAATCCTTTAAGACATCATCATTAACTTAAGGATAACTTGAGAAAATTTATGAGGTTTTTAATTTTCTCCTGACAAAGCAAAGTAAGTGATTTCTACATTCAAACGCTTAAATTTCTGGCTTCATAAGCTAGACCAGAATTAGTGAAGATGAGACTTAGTAAAATTTAATGCAGTAATTGACACAATTTGGCATTGTTGCTAGTTCTAATTGGCACACAAGATACACGAGGCTATATTTTAAAAAATAGCAAAATTATAAGGTTCACCTGTTTCATTAAACTGCACATCACTTTTTATTTGTCTCATACATTTGGCTGCATATCTGCTCTTTGCATTATTTGTGAATAAATTTATTTTTATGTGAATTGCCAGTCATAGAGACTGTAACATTTCATTCACCCCCAGAATGAATACATCACAAGTGGCCATACTGCAAGCTTTCCCAAATTCAACTCCCACTAAAGTCTACTGACTTTAACAGAAGTGGTATCGAGTTTACTGTCACTCTAATATGATTAAACCCTAAGTAGCAAGAGCAAGGTGCAAGGGACTGTCACTAAGGGTACTAATTAGTGCCAATTGTGAATTGTGAAGGCTGAATTTTCCAATGTAGAAACTGGGATGAGATGATAAGCAATTTTGTATAGGTCAACAGAAACCCAGATGGTAGTGGCTAATGTGAGATGGGTTTTTAAAGTGGCAAATGAGTAATACAATACAGGGTGCATCTATACAAGACACTTTACTGTGCATTAGACTAATACTCAGTACAGTGTCAGCCTCTACAAATGCACAGCAATTACTGCGCAATAGATTAGTCTAATGTACCATTTTCTAGTACCTGTATCTACAGGTACTAAAAATTAACACATTAAACTAATGCACTGAAGTGCATGTGTAGATGCTGACCAGGAGCAAATTTTTTCTGGTCAGCCTAGGCAGCAGGAGACTACAGGGGGTGGGGAGAGCTGTCCCAGCTTAGTGTGATTCTGCTTCCCAGCCATGTGGAGATCAGGACCCCTCCCAATCTCCACATGACTGGGAGAGCTGTCCTGGCTAGCAGGCAGCTGCCACCTAGCCATGTGTGTGGTGATGTGGGATCTCCCTGACCAGCCACAGTGCTAGTCTCCCACCTACCTCTGGGCATGCTGCCCACCTCTCTCACCTGCCACACCCTATTGTTAAATGATTAAGGTCTTTGTTGCTGGGGTACAAGCATGAGGGAGCGAGGAGCCCCGCCCATCAGGGAACCCAGGACAAGGGGAACACAACCCCTAAAGAAGAACCCTGAAAAGGAAGAAAACTTACCCCTTGTAGGATGCTGACAATCCAGGGAAACAGGAGAAAGACCCATGTGGTTTATCAGCCGTGCTTATCTGCGGATTCAAAAGCTGTCTCTGAGAAGGAGTGAAGGGGTATGCTGGGGGTGAGAGGAGCAGAGAGGATCCCCCACGCTGAGTGCATCCAGCACCGGCAAGAGCAGGAAGATCAGATGAAGAGGCTGACATCAGCACCGATGGGATCAAGGGAATTGTCTTGTACCAGCAGCAAGTGGCACGGGAACGCGGAACCCGAGATAGCTCAGCAAGGAGCCACAGAAGAACCTGGCTGTGGCAATGCAGGACAGCCAGAATCCCTGGCTTAAAAAAAAAAAAAAAAAAAAAAGGAAGATCCGGGACTGACACCACCAGAGGGCAAGCCACATAAAGATATTGGGCTCATCTCGAGGGTTGGTGTATGGACAGGGTGTAGGGGAGGTGGAGCCCCGCATACATCTGCTGGGAAACACGACAGTCCCGGAGGTCCCCTCAGTGGGAATCCCCACCACTGAAGAACCATCCAAAGTCATGGCAGGTGAGTTTCAGGGTTTCCCCGGGAGTGACCAAGGGGCTTCTCCAGGATTGCAAGGGATCTCATCACACCCAAAACCAGGTGCATGTGCTAGAGCAGCATGGGAGCAGATAATCAAACAGAGGTGGGCACAGTCTTATTTAGGTGGGAGGCTGCCCTTTGAATGCCCTGTTCTCCTGGGCCTAAGTATGCAGCTCCAACCACCTCTGTACTGCATCCCAAGCCTTGCAGATGACATGCTGTTCAATCACTGGCTCAAGGCTGGACTCAGCAAGACACACAGTTCTGTGTCTCTCACACTGCCTTGTTACAGACCACACTCATACCACCCCTTTCTCACCGGGGCCTCTTACACTCCAGCGGTTCTCACCCAGTCTCTTGCATACCACCCCCTTGAGCCACACACCATCCCACCTGGTCCATAAGATCCTCGGGCTTAGCCCTCTCTCTTTGGTCAGCCCTGGTGCAGTCTCTCAGGCATCTCCTGCTACCCAACTGTGCATTGGCTGAGCAGTTGCTCAACTGTTAGACTACTTTAGCTCTGGCCCCACACCAGAATATAATGCCCCTTCCTCAGTCCCCTACTCATGCCCCCATCAGGATGGTCTCAATCTCCACATGGCTGAAAGGCAGCTGTCCCACATCTGGGACAGCTTTCCCAGCCACATGGAGATCAGGACCAGCCCCTGTGCCTGGAGCTCCCCCTGACTGCTGCAGGGGGTGGGGGGCAGAGCAGAGCAGGAGCAGCCCCAAACAGAACTACTAGACACACATAGATACACATTCAGATTTGTGTGGGGGCCCAGTTTAATACACCTGAATTTTCTGTACAGGTGCTTTAATTTCTCTTGTAGATGTGCCCATAGTGTGTGCCATTAACAAATTCTAAATTATCCTATCCAAGTTAAAGTTGTTTGGATGTTAAGAGACTTGTTCTTGACAATACCTACTTAGTTCTTTAGTCTAGGTAAGTCTTATAGATCCATAGATTGTGAGGCTGGAAGGGACCTCGGAAAATCATTGGGTCCAGCCCCTGCACCAAGCAGGAAAGACAACTGGGGTCAGGTGACCCCAGCAAGGTGACTGTCCAGTCTCCTCTTCAACATTTCCAGGGCAAGTGATTGCATCACCTCTGGAGGAAGCTTATTCCAGTCTGGACACCCTAGCTGTGAAGTTTTTCCTAATGCTGAGCCTGCAATGGTCTTCTAGGTGTTTGTGACCATTACTCGTGGTTTTCCCCAAAGATGCCCTGGTGAATAGTTGTTCACTGAGCCCTTGATGTATGCCCCAATGTAGCAGTAAGCTGCTACCAAGTCCCCTCTCAGCCTTCTCTTTTTCAAGCTGAAGAGTTCCAGGTCCCTCAGCCTTTCCTCATATGGCTTGTCGTGCAAGTCTCTGATCATACGGGTGGCTCTTCTCTGAACCCTCTCAAGCTTTTTCATGTCCTTGCTGAAATGCGGTACCCAGAACTGGCTGCAGTACTACAGTTGTGGTCTCACCAATGCCAAGTAGAGTAAAAAAAATAATTTCCTTGGTTTTGCTGGAGATGCATCAATTGATGCATGCCAGAGTATTACTTGCTTTGCTGGCTACAGTGTTGCACTGCCGGCTCATGTTCATGTGGTCTATTATTACCCCCGGGTCTCTTTCATTCACAGTGCTGGTCAGATCATCATTTCCAGGCCTGTAGGCATGTAGGGGATTGTTCATCCCCAGGTGGAGTACTTTACATGTTAAACTTCATCTGGTTCCAATCCACTCAACTTGCCAGCCTGTTTAAGTGCACCTTTATCTGCAGCCAATCTTCAAGCATGACCACTCTTCCCCATAACTTGTTGTCATCCACAAACTTTGCCAGTGAGCTCTTCACCCCCACATCCAAATCATTGATGAAGATGTTAAAAAGTACTGAACCAAACACCAACCCCTGAGAGACACTACTGACCACTTCTCACCAAGACAACACAGAAACGTTCAATAGGACTCCGAGTCCTACACTGCAGCCAGCTTCCTACCCACCTAACTGTCTTGCAGGTAAGTCCACACTCTTCCAAGTTTCTCATGAGAATATTGTGGTATACCAGATCAAAAGTCTTTTGGAAGTCAAGTTATACATGGTCAACCTCCTCTCTCTTATCCAGGTGGTGAATTAGCTGATCATAAAAGGAGATGAGGTTGTGAAGACAAGACCTGCCCAAGACAAAGCCACACCTGTTGTTCAGAATCCTACCTTCAGCAAGCCTATCACATATAGACTCCTTGATGAATTTTTCCAGGGTTTTCCCTGGGATAGAAGTTAGGCTAACTGGCCTACAGTTACCCAGGTCCTTCCTCCTCTCCTTCTTGAAGATGAGCATAACACTGGCTCAGTGCCCATCCTCAGGGACCTCATTCCAGTCCTCAGGGACCTCTCTGGAGTGCCATGAGTTTTGGAAAAGTTTTGCCAGGGGTTCTGTGATAACTTTGGCCAGCTCCTTCAGCACCCTCGGATGAAGTTCATCCAGGCCTGCTGACTTATATATGTCTATTTTTTAAAATTGATCACACACCAATTCTACAGCAATCATAGGAACAGGGTCATTCCTACCCTGCTCCTTCCATACCCTATCTGGCATGTTTTTCCCCTTGGCCCAGTGAAAAACCAAAGCAAAGTATTCATTCAGGAATTCAATTTTATCCCAAGCGCCAGTAACCAGCTGCCCTGAGTTGCTGAGCAGTGACCCCACACTCCCATTTTTTTTCCTCCTGTTCCCTACGTACCTCAAGAAGGACTTCTTGTCCTTGATTCCCATTGCTAATTTTAGTTCAGTTGCCACCTTAGCCCTTATAATCTGTTCTCTACAAGTGCAGGCCATGGTTGTATAGTCCTCCTTGGGACATGCCCCAAGCTTCCATGGTTTGTACGCTTCTTTCTTCTTTTTTAAGAGGACCGTGATTTCTCTGTTTATCCAAGAGGGCTTCCCAACCCTTTTGGTACCTTTGCTCTGCATGGGACTTCCTTTGTACTTCAAGGATCATGTCCTTAAGGAACAACCACTCTTCATACATTCCTTTTGTCTTCAGTCCCTGGTTCTGCAGCACTTTCCTTACTAGTGACCTGAGCTTGTTGAAATTTGCATTTTTGAAGTCCAAAACTTCAATCCTGCTATGTAGTTTGTCTGCCTTGTGACAGACAGTGAATGTGATGGTTTCATGGTCACTGTTGCCCAGGCTACCCTCTATGTTTAAGTCAGTCACCAGGTCATCTCCTTTGGCCAGGACCAAGTCTAAAGGAGCGTTACCTCTGATTGGCCCTCACACCTCCTGAGTCAAAAATAGTTCTTTGATGCAGGTGAGGAAGGAACGTGACCAATCCGAGTTGGCTGAGTGTTCCTCCCATGAGATATCCAGGTAATTGAAGTCACCCATGATGACTGCATCCTGTGATTGTGCGTTCTCTGTCAGTTCTTGGGCAAACTCTAGATTGAGTTCCTCCCCTTGGTTTGGTGGTCTGTACTACACACCTACAGTTAGGTTTCTCTTGCCGTGTCCCTCCATCCCCCTCTCCCCAATTTGACCCAGAGGGTTTCAAGTCATTCTTCCTTGGAGCTGATGTCAGCCTCCAAGGAGGTGTACTGCTGCTTCACATAGAAAGCCACACCACCTTTCTTCCCTACTCAGTCCCTTCTATGCAGGGCGAAGCCCTCTCTGGCTATGCTCCAAACATGTGAGGAGGCCTACAAGGTCTTCACAATCCCTACTAGATCATAGTGCCCACTAGACAGTAGGAGGACTAGCTCCTCCTGCTTGTTCCCTATGTTCCTGGCATTAGTGTACAGGCACTTGAGTCTTCCTACTGAGACTCTTAATTTCCTGTCACACTGAAGGAAAACTATTCCCTCACCTCCTGCAAGAGTGGCTCTCCTACTGTCACTATCTATGGAGCTTTCTTGTATGTCAGTCCCCAGGCATGTGTGTTTCCCTGTCCCCCAGCAATCTTAGTTTAAAGCCCTATATGCCAAGCAAAAAGGATTTCATTTCTTGTCTGCAGACACACTTTCACAACAAAATAATCTACATTCCATTATCCAAAACTGTTTAAGGTATAAATTTACATTTTTTCCTTTCTTAATATTACCCTAAAGCACTCTTCAGATACAGGTATTCTCTCCTATGTCATCTCCGCCTAATATTCCTCACTTCTCTCAGTAAGACTGAGGCTGTAGGTAAGAAATAGACTTACAGTATGCCTGTATGATTAAAAGTTAGCTTATTACTTTGGAAAGCACTTCTGGGAAACTATAAAAAAATTTTCATATAATCAATTCAGTATTTTTTTAATCCACAGGTTAAAAATGGAAATCAAACTTTAGATTACAAACCAAAGCATGCCTAGGTAATTTCTTTCTCTGGAACTAAAAAAGGAACACTGCTGACCTGTGGTTTAGAACAGAATGCTGCTTACTTCATAGAAGACCCAGGGTAAGAAGTGACCTTGATTCCAGGCAAATAGAATTTTGATAGATCATACAAGCAATGCATTTTAGTTGTATTTCATGAGTGTTATAATCACCAATTTTTTTCATCTTCCCATCCTAACTCATTTATGAAGAAGAACTGATGGTACTGGAATAGGAATACCGGTACATATTCTCCCTTTTTGCCTAATGGCAGAAATCTGTCACAATGACTTTATTACACTGTAGACTGGAAAAAATATCAAGGATTTCATATAACACATCTTTAGAATTAGAGGGCCATATTCAGTGAGGAAAAAGCTACACATGGATGCCATAAAAGGAAGTTTCAGGGACTGTCCTGTATCTCAGTATACAACATGCCAATAGAATTCAACACCCTAAAATCTACATTTTTTATGAATGGGAGATAAAACTTTCAGTTGTAATAGTTGCAAAAGCAGATTATGAAAGTTGTCTGGAAGAAAATATAGATTGAAGGCTGTGAACGTGTTGGGTGATTTACTTGTTCTTCCTGCACTCACCTGCCATGATTTGCATTTAATAAGAAAAGGAAGGATATTGGTGAGTTGTTAAATCCTGTGATCAATGAATATCACCCAGGTGTTACACGCTCAAATTAAAGATTTATTTTCTTTAAAGTAAAAGGTCTGGCAACAGTAGCCTTGCCAAATACTTCACCGGTGAAGGCAGTTGATTTGCAATAGAAAGAAAAACCTTAAGATGAAACTTTTAATAAAACTTTGTTTAAACTAATCAAAATGGCTAATTGCCATTATTAGTGTTATGCGATCCCCACGTCTTTCAGTCTCCGCCCGCAGTTTGTATCGGGAGCAGCTCCCACCTGATTCTTCTGTTTATTTTCTAAACAGTTGCTGTCCCCATGGGGTCGGGGCTGATCTGGGCACTATTTCCCCATGCATTGTCCCAAAGCTCTCCTGTTCTGGCTCTTCTGCCGAGCCTGTTCCCGCCACTTCAGTATCCCAGAGCTCGTCATCGTCTTACTGTTCATTGGGGAATCCGACCTGTTGAATCTGCAGGTAGTCTGGTGTTCCTGAAGTCTTTTCCAGCCACAGGCAAGACTTTTCTCCTTTGTCTCTCTCCCTCTCTCTCTCTCTCTCTCTCTCTCTAGGGTCTTTGTTAGCCCCTGGTTTCTCCTCTGGTGCCTGAAGGTGCCTTATAAATGTCCCACTGCTGGTTTTATCCCCAGTTTTCGCAAGCTAATCCTCCAACCACTCTTCAGGTGTGTAATCATCTCCACCTGACCAGGTGCAATCGGAGGTCACTCCTCCTGATATTAGCCCAAGTAACAGGGCTTCTGCTAGAGTCCCTGTTACACAGGCATTCAAAGTATATTTTTAGCAGTATGCTTATAGAAAATCATGTTCCTTGATCTCTTATTTTTATCTATTATTCATTACAAAGTAGTTTGTGCAACATATTTCTTTCAGTTTGCTTGTTATCACTTCACAGGCCATCATATCCACAAATTTGTTCAATATATATACAATAGTTGAGTTACCATTTCATGGCTAAATGCAGATTTTCAAACAGCCTAAGGTGGAATCAATCCAATCTACATTGGTTTCCCTAAACTGCGTAGATTGGATCAGGAGCAAATGGAGCTCATGTTTACCCTTCATTAGTGGGAGGCAGGCAGATGCCTGCAGTGGCCAAGGCCAGAAGGCTTGGGGGTGCTCTCGCATGCCTTTCAGTGTGCTGGACATTGCCGAGGACAGTTAAGAAAATCTGAGTGGGGGCCATCCCTCATTTGCTGTCAGGTAGACACCTCTCCTACACTGCCCTGTCATTTGTCATGAAGATCTCAGCTGCAGACAGCCAGCAAAGGGAGTTGTGCTCATCCCTGCCTTGGTGGCATGGAGATCCCTAGGCTTTGTCTGGGGTGGGGGATGCAGGAAGAGGGGAGGCTTGTGAGCTGCTGGGAGAAGCAGTGCCAGTGGTTGGTGGGTCACAGAGTGTCCTTCCCCTGTCCCTAGCCCCAGAATCATGCACTAGAGTGACTCCAGGAAGAACTTGGAGGATTTCCTCCCCTCCCCCACAAGCCATCATGACATTCCTGGCTGAAGTTGCTTCCACCTGTGCAACTACCAGACTCTGGTCCTGGGGGTGGGGAGCTAAGCCCTTGCAGCTGCAGTGAAGGGAGTGATTGCAATGAAGAGAGTGATTCCAGTGCAGGAACAGGGGCCACAGCCCTGAGATTTGGGTGAGCCCCAACTTGGCCTCAGCCGCTGCTAGCACTGACTGCTGCTGCCTGGGATGGCTTGGCTCAGGTTGGTCTTGTTTCCAGGGATGGGAGAGGGATGGCTGTGAGCTCAGCCCAATGCAGGGACTCACTGTCTCCCATAATCTTGGCTCTAGAATCACTGCCCCTCCCCGCCACTGGGTGCAGCAGCCACAAGGTCATGGCTGGCCCCTCCTCAAGGACTGGAGCCCAACAAATGCATAGGAGGAAGTGGCTTCAGTTAGGAAATTGGCACTGGCTCAGGGCGGAAGAGGATAAATCCTCTGAGTCCTTCCCAGAGCTACTCCAGTGCATGGTCCAGGGCCTCAGGACAGGGCCAGGACACTGTGCCATGATGACCCAGCCAGGAATGCAGATGCACCACTGGCACTGCCTCCCTCCAACAGCTCATGATCCCTGCTCCCCTGCCCTGCCTGTGACTGACAGATAGAGAGCTTGGGGGTGGGACTGGCTAGGTGCTCAGCTGGAGCACCTAGGCTAGGTGCTTGGCTTGGAAAGTCCTTTGGATACTGCTGGACACCAACCTACCTCAATTCATGAGCATACCTGGCACTGACATTTGATAGACTGATGTAACCTAGATCAAGTTTGACTCTACATTGATCCAGGGGGCACATCCACATGAGTGCACATGTGCATCTTGCAGCATCTCAAAGCTCTCCCCGCAGCACATACCCTGTGTGCCCAGGTACCAGACAGGTTGAGACCTGTTGGCAGGAGCTGTGGCTGCAGGGGCAGCTATCCCCACATTCTGGTTAGTGAAGGGGTCACAGGGAGCTCTAACTGCTCTTTGGTAAGAAAACCAAAGACAAAGAGCAAAACATATAGGTATTTATAATTAATTTTATTATGAAGACAGAAACACCGGTAGGCTTCCAAATTGCTTTAACACTGTGCATATATCAATCAAACATTGTCCAACTGATCGCTCTCTCTCTCTCTCTCTCTTATATAGTGGTCTTCTGTTTTAATTGTGAAGGAACATGGATTTTACAAAGTGACTTTGGGATTTTTTTATCAGGGATTTTTCAGTTTTCAAATAAGGAACACCAGAATTCCTGCTAGAGAAGCAAGTGGCAGGACCAGGCAGAGGAGCCTGCTCAGAGCTGGCACCTTGGACCCAGCTGGAGGTGGCTGACCTTCTGGCCAGTTGGGGCCAGGAGAACATGCTTTGAGAGTTCAAAGCAGGCCACCACACCCAGAACATTTTCAGGGGGATAGCTGCCCAGATGTCTGGGCAGGGGGCACACAGGACAGTAGTGCCACACAAAGGCCAACTCTGCAGCCACAGCCCACTGGCAGCTGGCCCAGAGTGGCAGATGCCTCTACTGGCTGTGTAGTCTCCATCCAGATCTGGCAGGTGCGCAGCAGGTCAAACCCAGGCAGCAGCCCCCACTGCCAGACGGCTGCCGTGGGTAGAGGGGGCAGGGAAATTCCAGGGCTGCTTCAGCAGTCCAGCGGACACAAAGGCTAGTGTCATCAGGTATCAACTGGATGGGCCCCAGAAGCTCCTGAGAGCAAGTAGCCCTGACCTGCTTGACAGAACAGCTTTTTGTACTGATGGGGCCAGGACAGGGCAGCTTTTTATACTACTGGGGACAGCACAGGTGCTGGCCTCAGGCTATAGCACCCCCTGGCTGCAGATCTGCGAGGAGCCCAGGATGGTTATTTTACCCCAAGTGGCACAATTTGCACCATTTTTTAACTAGTCAATGTGTGCCAATCTTCTCTTGTGTTATGGGTACAGACCAGTTTTGGCTCTGAGCTTCTGCTCTGTTATAGGTATCGACCAGTTTATGATCACTTATACTGGTAAAAGTGTAATGTCTGTACTTGGTCTAGGAGTATCTGCTATTTATGCAAAATGCTTGGTCACTTGATGAACATGTGATTACTTTTGTTTTAATACCAGAAGACATGAGCATTATCAATTATAGGACGTTTTTCATGTTTTTGTGTTAATTTACCTGAAAATAAGCTGTAACATTTAACCAGTTGTTTGTTGTAGAGTTCTGGATTTTTTAACTGCCACTTATGGTGAAAATATTCTCAAAAGCATTTTTCACAACCATTCTTGAACATTTTGTTTCTTGTGAACAATTTTGGGAATAATATTCCTCTTAGCAGCATGCTCATAGTAATTAAAGACAGTGGAAAATAATAGTAAAAAAAGTTAATGAGGTTTGTTTAGAATCAGACCACAATTGTTCCTTGGGGCTATACATTCACTTGGTTTTACTGAATTATCTAGCAATAGATCACCAGTCATCATAATATCTTATACACCAAATACAGTCTTAACTTTGGTGTAGGATTTAATTGAAGCAGGCTCTTCTCTTACCATTGTGAATGTGGACAGTAATAGTTTGGAAAGAATTCTTCCTTGCACCCTTTCTTTTTCCTTCTTTGCAACTCTTTTTCTGTGTAAGGTAGGTCCAATTAATGAGAACTTCATAACGCTTGAGACCCTGAAATCTTTACTCCTATACAATGGCTCATCAGGGAAATATGACATCACTCTCCTGTAGTATTTATCTCCCTATAAAATAGAAACACAGGAAAGCTAATACATCATTTACAATCACAGCCTATATATTTAGGACTGATTTTTTTCAAAATGCTTTCTTTTCTAGAATTGCCATGTTGCAAGAAATTATGGACATTTTAATGATTTTTTTTCAGATGTGGGGGGGGAAAGAAAGGGAAATTCTGAACAGAAAAAGAACGATTTTGTTTTAAAAAATTCCCCTGGCCTTTTTAGGTTCCCTGGCACTGAAGCCGCCTCTGCTGGGGAGCGAGAGCTTCCAGGATCCCAGTCCTTGGCAGTCTGCCTTGTGAGCAGCTGCAGAGCCAGGCCTTCCAGGTGCAGCTGGTTCCCTGGGATGCCTCAGCAGCCAGCTCCTTGACTCTTCAACTCACAGGGCCCCTGGCTTCTTATGCTGCCCAAAACCTCCAAAAATCAATTGCCATGGGAATCAGAGAGCCAGATGCCCAGCTCTAAGGAGGCCTGACTGGTAGGTGGGCTGAAACTCCCCTGCTGTCCTTGGCTGTTTCTTATGATTTTATCATTTAATGGGATTATTTAAATTTTATTTTTTAAATGGTTTAAATGAGCTGCTATTGCAGTTATCACTAATTCTAATGAGAACCAAATGAAATGCCAAGAATGTCATTTTCTTGTTGAAGGTGTCAAATTGTACGATGACATCAGAAACACTTTCAACACAAAAAAGGATAACATGTTTCATGAAGTACTAATTCGAATAACACCTTTTATTTTCTTTAAATAAAATAATATAAAAATTAAATTGAAAAACAGGGGTGCCCAAAATCCTAGGGAACTAATGTGCCCATTAAACCAGTAGCCTGGAAAATGGGTAGGTTGCTCTTCAATTCCATGTGCAGCTGCTTCTCTGTGTTGCCTGACTTGTAAGACAGCTGGTTTCCTGGGGATTTAGTCAGCTGAATAAAGACCTGGGAAGCCAGGGAATCTTGTAATCCTGGTTCCATGATGACCCACCACCAGACTGCTGAGGAATCAAAGAGCTGGAATATTCCATTTGGAAAAAAAAACACATTTCAGCACAATTGTAATATCTATATGCACATTTTTGGTCTTGAAGGAAGTGCACATTTGGATGGCAAATCATTCTGACAAAAAATTATAGCCTAGCTTTAGTGTTAAAACCCCCAAATGGCTATAGCACTGAGTGCTAGGAAGACTCCTTCTCTAAGCCTTCAGACATTGTCTCTGTCCTAGTCTCTGGCCCTGGCATGCCTCGGTACTAGGGAACAGAACTGAGAGAGCATAGGGACAACGTATGTGACTATTCACAAATGCTGCAGGGAAGGAATTCTGCAGGCCATCGCAGTACTTTTATGTTCCCTTTATAATTATGAAGCAGTATTTAAATGGTGAGGCAAAGATGAGAACCTTACTTTTTTTTTTTTTACAAGCAACTGCACAACTTAGCCTATGTACCAAGAGAAATGGGAGGTTTTCTCCAAACAACAGAATCTCAGATTTTATTTTAAATCTTCTCCAACAGACACCAAAATATCCCAGGAGAAAATGCTGCCTTCTAGCTGTAGCCATTAATGGCCAGGTCAATGGCAACATCAATATGGAGAAGGCCAGTACCATGGGTCTCCAGTGCCCGAGAGCTAATGCCTGCATTTGTGCACCCCTCCTGGGGACAATCCAAGTAGGGTGCAGAGCCCTCTCTCCCATCCCATGGCACTTTCGTGGGGAAATTAACACCACAGCACATGGGACACGGGGCGGGGGAAGGGCAGTGGCCAGAATTTCTGACTGAAACAAGCAAAGAAACCTACAACCCGCCAGGTAGGTGGATGGCCCACACACCAAATGTGGAAGGCATCATGGCCACTCCGCCCAACTCTGAAGGGCCCAGCTGGCACACCCCCTGGCTCTCCCCCTCCTGCTCCTTTCCCCTCTGTCGGTAAACCACTGGAGAAGGCTGAATCCCTGAAGTCAGGCAACTCAGCATCTTAGACTTCCTCTAGACCTGCTAGTTCATGTTCTGATTAGAACATGCTGGAGCAGACTCGATTAATTGAGTCTGCTCTGGGTTCTAATTAGGATGCTCCAGCACTACCTCACCATCACATGTATTAAGGTCTCCCCCCATTTCAAAATGGCCAGGGGGGCACTTTAACTAAACCTTGACAAATGAGCTTTAGTTAAAGTGCCCCCATGGCCATTTTGAAATGCGGGGCGGGGTGCTTAATACACGTGATGGTGATGCATTTGTATTAGAGTGGCTGTCCAGGAACTGCTCTAATTAAAATGCCCCCCACCTCCAAACATGTGTATAGGCAATGTCAGTGGGCTTTTAACATGCTGCAGTAAAGAGAGATTGAACCAAGGGAGGAAAGGGAATGTAGACAGTGAATGGGTAACTACCTGGATCATTAGTGTGTGACCTTTGCTGCAGCTGAGGAAAGGGCAAGATGGAGAAGGAGCCCAGGGGAAATGCAGCCTACCTCCAGGTTGCTCAAGCTACATACAGAACTTTTTGGTCCAAAAAGTGATTTAACATATTGGATTGTTTCTTAAAAAAAAAAAAACCCCCCAAAAATCACAGAGCATCACAGCACATTACCAAATGGGTACTACTGTTATTTAATGATGTTTATACTAACTGCTTGGCTTTGGTTCATTCTCTCTCAAAAATCCCAAACAAAAGTAAGCAAAAACAAACTAATCAGCCAATTATTTCTCAGAGCTTGCAAATGCCCTTTAAAAACTATTGTATGGCTAACACAGTTCTTCTCAAAATAAATACAAACCTCAGACTTGCAGAGCATTTTTCTTTTAGCATTTTGTACCTGCCACTACCTATTGATATTATTTGATTTGCTGCTATTCCAAGTAAACAAACAAAATCTCTGAACCTCCTAAGCCTTTGTCTGAGTAATCCATTGATATTTAGTAGGAAGGAGAATGGCAGAGAAAGCTTTATCACACCAGCACTAACCTGCCTTTAGAAATAAAAACAAAGGCCTGTAGAATTGTTGCTTTTTAAGTTTTCACTGTCTTGTTCCAATGCGTTCTGAAGCACAACACTTTCCCCATCCTCTCCTTAGCAGTGTTACAATGCCTTGCTCTTTTTCAAACTGAATCAGAGCATCAATCAGAAAGCCATGGGCATCTTTGTGGCTGCGCACATATATTCTATAATGGCAGCCTTTTCACCAAAGTCATGGAAGGAGAAATGGATGACTACATTCAGCTCACTGAAGCAGTGCTGGCTTTCAGAGTTCCAGTTTCATGAAACAATCTCAAATCTGTTTGACGTTTGAAATTTGGAACCAGAGCTCAATCCGCACCATAACTCAATACAGCTCGGGAAAGGGAGACACAACCATGATCTTCAGCAATCTCTACCAGCCTCCCATGAGCTAGTACTGAAAATAGGCTCATTCCTGTCATACCTTATACAAGCTTCATGGCTTTTATAGGTAACATTAGACTCTCTATGCTCAAAGGAGCTGTTCTGTTTACAGAGAGTTGCTAAAGAACAGGGATGAGTTAATGTGGCTGTTTTCCTCTGCCATTGCACTAGGGGATGGACTAAACACCTTCATGTTTCTACTATCTCAGATATCCCCAACATGTCCAAGTTTATAGTTTTGGTATCAGTACAGCATATTTAAATCTAGTCAAAAGATAGTCAAAAAGACAAACCAGTTCCACACCCTAGTATCTCTTACTAGATATCCATCTCTCAATTCATACATAATGATCACTCACCTTTGTTGCACATTGTCTTCTTCCCCGTGACCTCCCAGATGACTCTATCCAGATCTGTTGATGAAGTGAGGTGAAAATACCCAGCAGAAAAGTCAGAGTGCCCCAGCTGACAGCAGGGCCTTTATGAGAGAACCAATACAAAAGATCAGTATCTCACAAAACCAGTTAACTACATTGTTCTCACTGTTTGCTCTTTGTACATTTGCCTCACTTGGATAAAGGCAAAGTGAATTTAGATCATCAAAAAAGGAGATAATACCTTCATAAACCCATAAACTGTAATCTTCTTCTGGGGTGGTTTGATAACGTTCAGTCCCATTGTACTGATGTACACCTGCGAGGATCTGGCTGATAATTCTAAAGAGATGTGTAGAGAAATTGATGTCTGTCAAATGAAAGTAAATATAATGGAATTTGAAATAAAAAATAAAAAGTAGCTGGAATGCTTGGCTGGGTCCTTGACCTCTCCTAGACTGTGCTCCTTACTGTGGCTCACACAAAGACCAGAAGGTGCAGCAGCCATGCCATCATTCCCTGTGGCCATTATATGTCTCTAAACATAGGCAACATGCACAGGGAGGGCACGGGGGGGATATGTGCCCCACCCCTGAGATTGGCCCTTGCTAGCCGAGGAGTGGAGAAGCCAAGAGAAGTACCAGCTGATGCCCTGCCTGAGACTGGCACTGGCCAGGGAGGGGGGGGTGCCAAGAGAAGCGCCAGCAGAACTTCCAGTTTTGCCGCTGGCACATCTGGTTTTGTTGCCGGTGCTTCTGGGCTCGGTGATTAGCCTCTAGGAATCCCCCCTCCCCCCAGTCGGTGATCGGTTGGTGATCGGCTGCTGGTTCCCCCCACCCCGACTCAGGAGGCACCGGTCATTCATGTCTCTAAATATTTCTATTAAAATAGAGTTTCACATATTCACAGAAGTTTAGGGCTGGAAGAGACCTCATGAGATCATCAGGTCCATCCCCCCTGTTCTGGGCAGGAAAGACTGCTGGGGTCAAATAACCCCAGCAAGGTGTGCCTCCAATCTCCTTTGGAAGATCTCCAGGGTAGGTGCCTGCATCACCCCTGTGTTTCAGTTGAGTACTACTAATGAACTGTACTTGCATTTAGCAACAAGGGTGAAATACTGGCTCTACGAAAGTAATAGGAAAACTCCCTTTCACCTCAATAGAGCCAGAATTTCACCCTAAGACAACTTATATAATGCTGACAGAGTAACTCAAATATTCTTTTTACTTAGCAGCCACAACAGGTATTGTTTTTTGTTTGCTTTGAATGTGTCAGAAAGAACCTTTTCAGTGTCTTTTTCTCAGTAAGCTGCTGCCACAAAATTGTTGGTTTTAAAAAAAAAAAAGCTTTATATCTAGTCAAGCGAAAAAATCATTGTGTCTTCTTGGCAACACTTCTTTCTCTATATGATGGTAATAATGGTTCAAGAAGAATTTTTCTATGCAGAGCTAACAGACTAGCTATCAGTACTAGCTATTGTACAACAGGTAATTTTTAAGGCATACTGGAAGTGGAGAGAAACAGTAGCTATGGGTATGTTTTGAATTCCTACTGAAGGAAATCTTTATGGTCATAATGACAATGAGCACTCAGCTGCCTTTCTTCCTCCTCCCAGCATCTTTTCATAAACCTCTTGAATGCAATTATATGAACTGAACTGAGGGATTAAATAAAATTTACAGGTTTTTCTATCTAAAAGAAATAAATATTTCCTTTTAAAAGCAATCCAACTTGCCTACAAGAGAACAACAACAATTTAGTACACGACATGGACGTTGACTTTTATTGTTCCCCACAGCAGGGGGGACAATTGTTATATTGAACACTTCATTACAGTACACAAACTTGACATCTGCATCTGACTTTGTCATGCATTAAAAATGAACAGAAAGGCTTCATTTGATTAGTCATGTTATAGCTGCAGCCACCTTAGTACACAGCCAGCCAGTTTCCAGGTGAACTGTTACAGCAAGAAGTATTTTTTTCTAAAAAAAAATAATAACAACTCTTCCATAATATAGCCTAATTATGAGGATTTATTCCTTTTCTAATAAAGACAGTAGTAATTAGCCTATATCATGACCTGCAATTTACATAGGAAGATTTACAGTGATTCTGTCATAGGCTTCTAAAATGTACTTTTTTTTTCCCCTGAGAAGCTCCGTAACTCAGTAACAATACAGTAAATGGCTTGCTGCAAACTGTGAAGCAGTTTCTGCCGTAGCTGGTACAATTCCATTGACTTCAACAGAGTTAGTCCTGATTTACACAAGTGTAAGTTAGAACAGAAATGATTGCTCTACCTGTGATGGAGCTGACAGCTGATCAGTTTGGCTTAACACCTCTCCAGTGACACCCTGCAAGAGCTAAACCCCAGTAACAAGGATGTAAAATACATTCTGACACTTAGCAAAAAATAACACACCAAGTAACAGATTGTGGTTGTTTGAACCATGCTATCAAAGATGTTGTGGAAGATGATTCTGATCTTTGTCCAAATGTACTCTCTCAGATTTTGTTTGCTTTTTTTTCTCCCATACCTTACCTGCCTTTCCCATTTGCTCAATGGATTCCCTGCCTGCCTTCTCACAACAATGGCAGTTCTGAATCTGTTAACATGCAAAACAGGATTTTCTAGCCTACTGCAAACATAAAGAACTAAAAGATGAAAAATAATTAGCCATGTCCCAGTGCCTAATATATTTGCATTGTTTAGAGAAAGTAATTAATCACCAATAAGACCACAACATGTTGTGTGGATATGGATTATTACTAATGTATATTGAGCCCAGTGTTATTAATTTCATGTAAATGGAATATTTGTATTATTATTAGTGAGAAACTTAAGTATTATTAACTGCATTTAAATAACATCACAGGTTTTCTGTGTCATACTGTGTAGAGAGTAAATGGTAGGTCTAAACATGCATTTAAGTTGAAGCAATAAACTTCAGCACTAATTGAGTTGGAGTGTATTGCTTCCTGTGCACTGCATTTACAAGTGCACCCGGGACCACAGCACAATGAGCTGGGTTAGAGCAGCCTGGCTGGCAAGGGGCCTGGTGGGGCTTGGGGCTACTCCAGCCCAGCTCAATATGTTGTGGAGGGGCTGGCTAGGGCATGAGGGTACTCCAGTGTGGGGCTATCCAGCAAGCAGCCCCCACACCAAAGCAACCTCATGCCCCAGCCAGCCATATCAGGATCTACACGTGCAGTGCTGTGGTATAAAAAAACTCCACAGCGGGATAGTAGTTGTATTTACAAGTACTATCCTACTGCAGAGTTAATTGGTTTACTCCTGCCTATTAGCCCTGCATGTGTAGATGCAAGACATTTGCTGCAGGGCTAATTAGTCAACTCTGCAATAAATGTCTCCTGTAGATGAACCCACTGTGTAGTAACTCTGTGTGTATAGTTTCATAGTAGCTTCATAGTAGCTAGGGTCAGGAGGGACCTGAACTGATCAACTAGCCTGACCCCCTGCCACAGGCAGGAATGAATGCTGGGTTCACAAGAAAGTGTAGAAAGTTAAACTCCACTTCCTTTCAGAATCTTTTGTTTTTCATTCAAAGGGGAGTCTTCAGAATAGAAAACTGAGAGTCAAGGATCTAAAGTTCTTTGCCAAGAACTGTTTCTGACCTCAGGGTGTGATGTTGGGGCATGCCACTTATGTCCAGATTTTTAAAAGCATTTAGGCACCTAACTGATTTACCACTAGAATCAATGGAAGTTAAGAGTACATTTACATGTGCTCCGGGTGGGGGGCACTTTAATTAGAGTGGCTCTGACAGTTGCTCTAATTAAAGTGCTACCATGTCTCCATGTATCAGTGTCCTCACATTTAAAAATGGCAGCAGGGGGCTTGAACTAGAGCTCATATGATGCAAGCACCCCTGCCAACATATTTAAATGCAGGGATGCTAACTGCTGGAGTGCTATAATTGCCACACTCCAGTCGATTCGAGTCTGCTCCAACACGCTGGAATTCCAGTGCGTCGGAGCAGCTTCCCTGCTTGTGTATAGGCACCCTAAGTATGTAAGTACCCAACTAGTTTTGGCTCTCAAGCTCTCTTTGCCTGTACCCATAAAAAGATGATAGGAAAGCATATATATAGTGGGTGTTTCTGCAAACAGCCAGGGCATTTACTTGACTAATCACATAAGCTTTGTGTCTGCCCTGAGCCATTGGCCACCTTTTTTGAAAACTCATGGTGATCAGGAGAGTTTCTAGATGATTGGAAATGGGTAAACAATAGTACCCTTATTTAAGAAAGGGAAGAAGGAGGATCTAGGGAACTACAGACCAGTCAGCCTCACCTCAATTCCCAGAAAAATCATGGACCAGATCCTCAAGGAATCCATTTCTAAACACTCGGAGAAGAAAAAAGTGATTAGGAACAGTCAGCATGAACTCACCAGGGGCAAATCATGCCAGACCAACCTGATTGCCTTCTAGGATGAGGTGACTAGCTCTGTGGATGCAAGGTGGATGTGGTGTAGATAGATTTTTAGCAAGGCTTTTGATACGGTCTCCCACAAAATTCTCGCAGGAAAGCTAAGGAAGTATGGGCTGGATGAATGGACTGTAAGGTGGACAGAAAACTGCCTGGAGCATCAGGCTCAGAAAGTAGTAATCAATGGCTAGATACCTATTTGGCAGCCGGTATCAAGTGGAGTGCCCCAGGGGTCGGTCCTGGGCCCAGTTTTGTTCACTATCTTCATCAGTGACTTGAAGGATGACAGAGTGCACCCTTAGCAAGTTTGCAGATGACACCAAGGTGGGGGGGAAGTAGTAGAGGGTAGGGCTAGACTTCAGAGTGACCTAGATGAATTGGAAGATTGGGCCAAAAAGAATCTCATGAGGTTCAACAAGGACAACTGCAAAGTCCTGCACGTAGGATGGAACAATCCCATGCACTTGTACAGGTCTGGGGCTGACTGCCTGGGCAGCACCTCTGCAGAAAAGGACCTGAAGGTGACAATGGACAATAAGCTGAATAGGAACCAGCAGTGTGCCTTTGTTGCAAAGAAGGCTAACAGCATACTGGGCTGTACTTGTAGGTGTGTTGCCAGTAGGTCAAGGGAAGTGATTATTTTCCTCTATTCAGCACTGGTGAGGCCACATCTGGAGTACTGTGCTCTGTTTCTCTCCCCCCCACTACAGAAAGGATGTGGACAAATTGGACAGCAGAGGGCAACAAAAATGGTGAGGGGGCTGGGGCACATGAGGACAGGCTGAGGCAACTGGGCTTATTTAGTCTAGAGAAGACTGTGGGAGGACTTATAGCAGCCTTCAACTACCTGAAGTGAGGCTCAAAAGAAGATGAAGCTGAACTGTTCTCAGTGGTAGCAGAAGACAGAACAAGGAGCAACAGTTTTAAATTGCAGCAAGGGAAGTTTAGGTTAGATATTAGGAAGAATATTCTCACTAGGAGGTAGTAAAACACTGGAACGGGTTACTCAGGGAGGTGGTAGAAGCTCCATCCTTGGAGGTTTTCAAAACCTGGCTAGACAAAGCTTTGACTGCGATGTTAATGTTTATACGTGGGTTAGGGCTTCCTAACATGATCCATCTTGTTAAAGGTGCAATAGACTAAGTGACATAGTTGCAAAAAAGGAATTTTAATAGATACTGTTAACTTTTTCTTCAACAGACAAACATGGGTAAACAACCCAGAAAAATGTCTGTTAGAAACACAAGCCATTCTCTGACATCCTAACATGTCATTAGCACATAGTGATATTCATCTACGTGCAGAATATATACACCACTTAAGTCCCATATACGTTCTTCTAAAAAGGACAATTTTGGCACAGTCCCACATTTACAGAAAAGAATTCTGAAAAACCCAGCAGCGTATACAAGATGAAGCTGGGTGTATATTTTCCAGAAGTCTTTGTGAAATGGTTATTCCCTTTTCTAATTCCCAAAGCTTTTATCTTCAAACATTAAAAAAGACAATAATTTTAATTTAACTGAAATATTACAGTGATATTACTCTCCCCTTTGATAGGTTAGTTCTCTAAAAACAGTGATAATGGTACTGTTATGCTACATTCTGCCTACATTCGTCTTGTATACCACTGTCTTGCCATTGGCACAATAAAACTAATCTCTAAAAAATGTTAGTGTGAATAGATTGACTTTGACCTTCTGAGTATCTTGTCAACAAAATAAAAATGATAAATGTACTTCATAGTGTCACTGGTGAAATATTAAAGCCAGGTTATAATCTGAAAAGTGACATTTGAGAAATGACATTGTGGGGATGAATCCTTATTTTCTCAGTGACTCCATATACAATATTTTCAGTTTACAAAGCAAAAGATGATTTTGCCAATAGTCAGTCCTGCATGTAAAAGATCTGGAATAAAAATCCTGCTATGTTCTGTCTGCCTCTTACATCAGCATGGATAATTAAAGATTACTCCAGTGGAAAAAAATGATAGTTCTGATGATGATGCCAGAAGCAGGATATCCATAGCTATGCTTTTTCTAGGGTGATAATATAGTAAAATTGGACTTTTTTTTTTATATATTCCAGGGGTGTCAACTCATCTGACCTTGATGAGTGTTGCTGTGCCAGTCTGCAGGCCAGACAAAATGACCCCCCACTCCCATACAGCATCCCCACATACACAATAATTTCATTTCACTTCTGCCTGTCCCAACTCCACTGTCCCTGCAGGTTCATTCCCTGGGTGCTTTTTACCCAGTTTCTAAGGCACAGGCTGCTATCCCCAGGCAGGGCACTGAAGAGGGTGAGGAGCAAAACATAGCAGGGTGCTGCATTGCCCCCAAAATACTTGTACCCCCAGCATACTTCAGAGCCAGAGCCCAGCAGAGTGAATGCTGAGCTTGGGAGCTGCCACCGCAACTTAGCTGGGAGCACGGATGTGCAACAAACATCCAGGTGAGTCCCCACCTCATTCCCTCCTTCCTACATACACATGCACTGCTCCCACCACACGTGCTGAGGCCACAAAGCCATGCGCAGGGTCTCAGCTGCAGATGCCTGCCCTAAACCGCAGTCCTAGTCCACACACCTTCCCTGGCTTTCTGCAGCACAGGGTCTTACTCTCTCTGTCACCCAGCCTGCAGCAGTGCCCACCCTGGCCTCCAGGCCCCAGCCAGTGCTGGGACAGCCCCATGGCCTGGGGAAGCCCTGGGAGGATCCAGGCAAGTGCCAGGGAGGGGTTGGATGCAACTGGGCTCTCCACCGATCTGCTCCCCATTCCCTCCAGGCAGTGCTGGAAAAATCCACTCCAAGGTGGGTTGCAGGGCTGACATGTGCTTCAGGGCTCATGTGGGGTTGGTCCCAGGATCTTCATGCAGCCCATGCTCCAGACTCCCTGTGCTCCATGTAGCACATGCCCTGTGCTAGCCCTGGGGCCATCTGTTCAATAAGCCCTGGAGCCAGCACAGGGGGTGCACTGGTCACAGTGCATGGGCTGGATGCAGTACTCCATGCAGCACAAGAGGTCTGGGACACGGGCTTTATGTGCCACCCCATGCTGGCTCCCTGTGCTGTGTGCAGCATACATGGTACTGGATCCAGTCCATGTGCTAGGTGGGGTCTGATGCAAGAGGTTGGTCCAGTGACCAACTGTCTGGATCATACAGCTCCATGGGCCACATCTGGCCCATGGGCGGTGTAGTTGACACCACTGGTATACTCTGTAACTAAAACAGAACATGAGCTGAGTAAGGAGATGCCATCTGCATGATCAGTTTCTTATTACAAGCACATTTTAATATCACCGTTAGAAGACTTCAAGTTCTTAGTGATAAAGTTCAGAATACTCTAATGAATCTGGAGAACTATTCGGTAATGAAGGGTTAGTCAAATTAACCTTCCATGTTGACAACACTCAAGTTTCGAAACATCAATATCTGTACATTAAGAACCTCCAAGAGCAGGAGGGTTGGGCAAGAATTGTGTCTGGAACTCTGTAACAGTGCTAGTAAGTCACTTTCCATTGCTTACAATGAAATAGAACTGGGCAAAGTTTTTCATCAAAACCTTTCTTTTTGGGAAAAAGGCAGATCTACTGACATCAAAATCCATGTACATTTTGTTGGATAGTTCTTGCTGGAAAAAGAAAGAGCAAAACAGTTCTGAAGAGGGTTTAGTATTTATATCCAAAATGAAGCGTTTTGATTATTTTATGGGTATTGGTTGTAGCTGTGTTGGTCTAAGGACATAGGCAGACAAGGTTCTTTGGGTAAATCCACTATCTTTTATTAGACCAACTAAAATAGTTGGAAAAATTCTTCTTTGCAAGCTTTTGGGTACAAACACCCTTCTTCAGGTTGAGGAAGCATCTGCGGTTGTTCTGTGCTCTTTCTGGATGGGATAATAGAATAGAAGTCAGAGTCCAGTATGCAAGAATGTCAGTTAGTGATTATTTTATCAAACTCAGTGGAGATTGCCCAGGTTTGAGTCAGGAGAAGAACATAAACCTGAAATTAAGTCAACCAATTACAAACACCTGTTAGAAAGATCTATACTTTGACCAAGAAAGTGAGAAATTATGACAGCATGACTTCTAGCATTTTTCATATAGAAAAAAATGTTACCTTAGTTTTCATCCTAAATATAACTAGATTTTTTGATGGGAAGGGAGTGTGCTGCTTTTAATTGTTTTCATTTTTTCATATGTTATTTTTCCTTAATTTAAATAAATTGTTTATAGCTTAGAATGAAAACTCTTGCCAAGTTCAGAAACAGTTTTCTATATTGTAAAGACAGGGCATCAAAATATGTGATTAAAATATACAGAAGTACCTAAATGGAAAGTTGTGTTATAAAAAAATCTCCCCATTTGAAAGTTTCTTTCAAAACAGTCTCTTCCATTTTGAAGTTTGGGGAGGGAAGATTCTTCATTAGTTTTCAGTATTGACATAACACATGGATGTTTTGTAATCTATCTTATTGACTTATTTTAGCTCCTGAATGCTCTCCAGATGGACACCAGATCCTCCACAATCCCTATCGAAGCACTGATTTTGATTCACTGGAATTACAGCAAACAGCAATCCAAGACCTGGTTTGTGACCACTCATTGCCCCAAGGATGGTATCGTTTTATGATCAACAACAAACCTGCAGAAATGCCAACAAAATGTATAGAAGTTAGTAAAGATTAAAAACAAAAACTTATGTACTTTAATAAACCCAAAATATGAATTCTCCTTTCACTTACTTCCATTCACCCACAGAAACTTCAATGGCAGATAACAAATTAAGTGGTCGGATGCAACTCTGAGGAGGATATTGCTCACGTGTTCCTTATTATTTGCATCATTTGTAATATACATGTAGAAGCACAAGGCAAGATATTTTTGTAATGCCAGGAAAGTATTAGTAGCACTGTACAAAGCACTGATAAGGACACATTTAGAATATTTTGTACAGTTCTGGTTACATATGTTAAAATAACATTAAGTTAAACTGGAGCAGGTTTACTCCAGGTTTACCAGGATGGTTTAACAGGATGATCACTGGAACTGAGAACTATAAGGAGCTTTGTGGCTGTGGCAGGACAGAGGGATGATTGATATTTCAGATCTTTTCAGCAAATTGCTGGTTGCAGACACGGAAGAAAAAGGAACCCAAAAAGCTCCTTCCAGTTTGTGTAAAACCAGTGCAAGGGACAGAAATTAAACCAAATGACAGAGATAAAATAAAAAAGTAAATGCCTGTAGTAGGAGGAAGTGGAGCAGAAGAAGAAGTAGTAGTAAAAGTAGTAGTTGCCATGATAAAAATGATGATGATGATAATAATAATATGGACTACTGTACATGCAGACACATAAATGTCCTAGTTGCCTCATAGCCAAACTAAATAAATTTGGGTCCCAGAATGTTATTCTGTAGTAAAGAAGAAAGAAATAGTTACCTATTTTCTGTGTGATCTATATATGTACAACAATACTGGTAAAACTGGTAACATTTATAGTCGAATTCATCCCACAGATAAATAGGTGTTGTATCATACTAAGTCCATGGCATGAAGTTAGATTACTTTCAGAAATGTTATCACACAGAATGGTTTATTTGGTAAATAGATTAATCTTTTAAACATTTTAAGAATGTCAAATTCAATATAAAATACCACATATTTTAATATTTTTATTATATGCCAACCTAGCTAGAGAACTTATTTGCAATTAACAAACAGTGTTATATAAAAGTAAATTTGTGAACTGTGGTTAAACAGCATGAAGAAAACTTATTTCCTAACCTAACTTAGGAAAGGTATATTTCCTCAAGTTATACGTACTGTGTGACTCTACTTAGCACTAATGCCACTCATTATTAATAATTTTCATTCATTTGCTCTCAGTCTAGCACAGAGGAAATGGTTCAAAAGTCTTATAAGTCTATTTATTCAGCTTGCTCTGTACATGTGCATTCCTTCTATAAAATTAATTATTCTGTCATTACTCTTCAGCAATTTCCACTATTCAATAGTACTCATCTGTGTGATACATCTTTCTGACATTACATTCTTTGTTTCTTTAAATCTCCTCTATGGAGCCCTTTATTTAAGTTTGCAGGGTTGTATTCATTAGTTTAGTTTCTTATCTTGTAACATAATTCTTACCATTGGTTTCTTCATTCTTCTCTGAATGGCAGCAAATCTCTGCTTCACCGTGCTGATGAAGGATTACACCTGTTATGTGTCACCAGTGGAAGAATGTGCTACTTTTACATCTTCACCTTTTAAATCCTCCTTTTCATTCTCTTTGCCACTTAATTAAATCACTGTTTAATTTGGTTTTCCATTTAATGTGAGCAAAACCTCTGGAACAAAATAATTTGAATTAATAACAGCACAGCTTCCACTCTTTAATAAGCAGTTATTATTGGATATTTCAATCATTGGCTAGGGTGAGATGATTTTAATTAAAGAAGGCAAGGACAAATTCTGATAGAAAGGAAAGGAGTCCAAATAAAACCAATGTTATAGCAAAAGATTGCTAAAGAGAGCTGAAAAATGTTTTATTCAGCCGTTATGAGCACAATCATGTACTTTGTAAGCTATGAGATGCACCATGGTGATATCAGATGGATACAATAAACTGCTTATCGATGGATTAGATTAACTTAATTCAAAGCAACTGTAGGCATGCATTTAGGGTTTACCTCATGCAGTTCAATTGAGATCAAATGGGATTTAAACTGCAACAAAGGGAAACAGATCCTTACTCAACCAAGCACTTAGGCGTGTGGGATAATGGTATACCCTGGGAAATCTGGCCACCTCATTTAAGTGTGTAATCGGAGGCTGAATTCTTGAAAAACCAGCCATTTATTTCAGAGCTGTTGATTGTAAAGCTATTTTTAAAAAATCTTACTCTGAATTCTTTTATAGGCAGCTCTGTAAAGTAATATAGGTGTAGTCACCTCTGGATATGGGTCTATACTATGTGGAACATCTTAGTCAGGTGATGACAGAAACAGATGACTCGGGCATCTTTAGGGGGAAGAGAAGCTCTCCAAGAGCAGGGGAGAAAGCTGCAGATTTCAACCCGTACACCAACTACCGCCATGTTTCACTGCGGTCCTGAAAATCTAAAAAGTTAACAGAATATCTTCAAAGACTGTCCCTCGCTCATGAATGAGACAAAGAAACACAGAAAAATTGAAAAAAATGAGAATGAGAATTCCATCTTGCAGAGGGCTTATAATGTGGAATATATCTCTAGGTTCAGCAACCTTGAAATCCAGATACTTCCCACAAACTTATTCCTCCAGCAGCAATATATTTTTTGAATGAAACAGCCTTCGAGTTTGGGTATTGCCACTTGAATTTCTCCAGGAAATTAAGTGTGACACTGACCTTCTTCCTTCTGTGTTTCCCTTTCCCTTCCCTCCGTGTTTTCACAGAAGGCATACCAATTACAGACTCCCCTGTGTGTACTCTAGGTATTAACTTGGGCACAATGCTGAGTTGCTTCCCAATAGCAAACTAAAGGAAGAAGACAACACAAACGTGCAAACATCTGTGTCCCACAGTGTCAAGTCTGCAGCAAATAGCTCAAAAGCTATAGTTAGTTCTTCAAGAACTGCCTAATTGACTTCCAAAGGAAAAACTGCAGAGGAAGAGAGTGCAGAGAGATATGCTACACCCCCAAAATAATTCAGCAGTCTTACTAGAAAAAATTAAAAATTCCATGAGCCCTTGTCACAGCTAATAATGACAAAAGGGTCCTCAGAGAATGAATTAAAGTGGCATCATCATTAAACCAACAGGGGGGAAAAGGGTAGATCTAATACTGATTGACAAAGATGGAAAAGCAAAAATAAAGAAACAGGCATCTTAATTAAATGACTAATATAATCAGGCCACAAGAAAGGAAGAAATACAAAATCAAAGAGCACTGGCTGCTAACACTGTGGAAGATTCTCAGGAAGGACATAAGTTATGGACAGTGTGAAAAAGAACCTGTGAATTGTAGAACATTTTGCGAATAATGTGTGATGAAAACCTGAGGAAAACAATATGAGATGAGAATCCTCTAGCAAAGGCTGCAGTATAAACACAATGGGCACTGAAGCATATCATATGGAGAGCCAGAGCTTGCTAGAGTTATAGCTCCTGCTCCACCTCTCCTTGGCTAGGGACAGACATTCAAAAAGTCTGAGCCTGAATTGATGCAATCTTTGCAAGTTAGTCTAACGTGCAAAGCTTGAACCGATTTGTAGGTGGATAGACATTTTGTTTCGTTCCAGAAATCCAGGCACATGCCTGCAGTGGCTCAGATTAGAAGCTGGAGGGCACTACAGCAGCCCTCCCTTTAGTCAGTACTGAGCTGGCGGGGCATAGCCAGGCCCCAGCAGAATGCTCCGACTAGCCCAGCAAGGGATTGATACCAGTTTTTATCATGCCTAACTCAGTGTTTACCACCCAGCCCAACCCAGAGAGCATGCCAGGATGCTGGGGGTGTGTGGTTTAATTTAAACCAGCAAGAGGTCTGGGATAGACATTGCATAAACCAGTTTGACCCAAATCTTTTAAGTCTTATACTATATTCAACTAGGTTTATCTCATACCAATTTCAGCCATTTTCAAACTGGTTTATGTGCACTGAACATCTGTTCTGTTACAGGTTTAAATCAGTTTCTGATCACTTAAACTGGTTTATGTGTAATGTCTGTCCCCAGCCCTCATGTACATATGGAACCTTACAAAAAAATCTGAATTAAAAACTTTAACAATGACTCATTCCTGAGTAAAGTCTCACAATAGTTGTTTCCTGCTTCACAAAATAATTCCTAAATGTTATACCCAGGCACTAGTCACTGGTGAATCAAATAAGACTAAATTGGGGTTGAGGAGTGTCAAACTAGGAAAGCTTTGAACTCAGATATGAAACCTTACCTCTCTAATACATATGTGAAATATATACTATATTTTTTAAGATTCATTTTGTGTCTCATGCTCTACTGATTAACCTCATAAAGCACAGTTTCATCAAAACCAAAACAGACTAGTTGAGTTGCACTTTTAAAATGTATTTATTTGTCTTGTCAATCTAAATCCTCCTTGAATTACAATTTTTTATATAAACTTTAAAAATAAGAACTTCTTTGGAAGTACATCTAATTAATGTATTATTTCCTTTCTCTCTTTCTTACACATATGAACACAGCATCATCATAATGGCAAGTGTGAAGCAATGGTTCCCAGGTATATACACAAATCAGATTTTTAGCCTGCATGTATAAAGGAAACACTTAAAAGAAACATAGCAGCCACAGGTTTCACTGCTAATACTGGTATCCTTTTGCATTAAACTAATTTCTGTAAAGTTTATACTGCAGACTGAAATAGAAAATTGTATTCACTTTAAATTATTTAGGTGGGAACCAACTAAAACAAAGATGGGGGGTGGTTTGTAGATAACAGAATGGTGGTGCCAAAGAAGATGGAGCTAGACTGTTCTCAGTGGTGGCAGATGACAGAACAAGGAGCAACAGTCTTAAATTACACCAAGAGAAGTTTAGGTTAGATATTAGAAAAAACATTTTCACTAGATGGGTACTAAAGCATTGGAACAAGTTATCCAGACAGGTTGTGGAGGTTTTTAAGACCTGGCTAGACAAAGGATTGATGATTCAAAAATTTTAGGATGATATCTTAAATGTGATGTCAGTGTTCATTTGTTCTATGTCCTCCATTGACCAGGAGTTGGACTACATGACTTCCTGAGCTCCCTTCCAACTCTAAGATCCTATGGCTGCCTATACATGTGCTCGGGGGTGGGGGTGCAGGGGCATTTTAATTACAGTGGTTCCCAAAGAGCTGCTCTAATTAAATGCCTCATTGTCACATCTATTAAACCCCTGCACATTTAAAAATGGCTGTGGGATGCATTAGCTAAACATCATTCAATGGCTCCTGTGGCCATTTTAAAATGCATGGCTTTTAAAAGGCTTAAAAGACACAATGATGAGGTAACGCTAGAGCATTTTAATTAGAATGCGGAACAGACTTGATTAATCTAGCCTGCTCCAATGTGTTCTAATTAAAAGATGAATAAGCACATGTATAGGAAGCCTAAGAATCTAACAGTCTAAGATGCCTAATCATCAGGTATCCTTGTTTTCTCTGAAAAAAAAAAATCCCCAATTTTGGGATGAAAAAAAGTAACCCAAAATCCACATTTTTCTATAATTAAAATGAAACACCATTACACACATATCTATATATTAGTAGTGTTTCATTTTAATCACTGAAAAATGTGGATTTTGGATTACTTTTTTCCATGCCAAAACTGGGGATTTTTTTTTTAAATCAGAGAGTACCATGATCCCTGCTAATCATATTGTGTTAACCTCCAACTAAAAATGTACCAAAAAGCACCCTCTTTTCATCTAAATAAAACAAGGTTTGTCTTGCATATGGTGCAATTTATTTTTTATAGCAGAATTTTAATGCAATCTCCTAATGAAAGGAGCAGCCAAACTTGAATTCTTTGGCCAGTTGTATAGAGCTGAAAAACATTCAATCGGTCAAATCAGCTGATTGTCAAAACCACTGTGACAAAACAATGGGCTGTTGTGGTGCTCCCAGAGATATAGCCTGGGCTTGTATAAGCTTATTGGTCCCACATTCCACTGAATGGGTATACCCATGTTATTAATTTGCCCAGAAATTACAATTTACTACAGATACTTCAGTCAAACAACAGAAAAAAAAATATTTTATAACATGGAAAAAAAAAGTGATCAAATGTTTTGACAACAGAATACAGTAAAACTAAACTGGCAGAAGCTGATAAAAACCTTCCCTTACTTCCAGACTACCACCTAGCCTTTGTAACATTTCTATGAAAATCCTCTGGGATCAACTTCCTCTCAGTCACAGTTAGCTTCCTCCACCAGGGACTTCCAGTCCACTTCTCCTAATGGGAATCCCTTCCCTTACTGTCACTCCCTCCAGAACAGTCCACGTGCCCTCTTGGCATAGGCGATGTATAGAGCGGGCAGGAGAGCACATGCCTCCCCTGGAGCACTGCTGCCCCCCAACAGCGAGTGCCCTGGCTAGTAGGGGGGCACAGAGAGTGCTAGCATCCCCTGCTAAAATTGGCTCTGCCAGCAGAGCCCCTCCACCACACCCCCCAGACTTGGGAGGCACCAGTTGCCCATGCCCCTCACCCATCCACCCACCTCACTTCCAGGGAACAAGAGAATCCTCTTCAGTGTCTCTGCCTGTGGCTCTGTAACAACCACTAGTATATAGAAGGAGATATCACTGGATAAAACAATAATGGCTGCTTGCAGATGTTAAATAAAAGAAATGTGTTTTACCAAGAAAGCAGCACGTTACTTTGACCCAATTCTGTAGTGTTGATATAGATTGGGCACTTCAGTGAGTTTTTTTGGTGCTTTTCACTAAAGCTGAGTCAATCAGCTATTAGATAAAAGCACCAAAAAAGCTCCACTTGAGTGCCTGGTCTATACAGATGCCAAGGAAATCAGGTCCAACTAACACACTTCCTCATCTGGGCATCTGCTGGACTTGGTGCAGGAGCATGCCGAGTTTAAAATAAAGCACCATTTTTCTGGTTTATTTAACATTTGCAAGCAGCTACTGAAGTGTTAAATTGTTATTGGCAATTGAGGAACTAATTAAATTTTTTCTTTTTACATTTTTAAACTGAATTATGTAAAAGGCTAGGGGTGCCTAATCTTAATTGCAGATCCTTAAAAATATCCGTTTGTTTTACAAAGATGGTATGAAGATTAAATATTTTTATAAAATACTTTGAAGATGAAAAGTGCCAAATTTGTTGCTGGGCAAAACCTTCAGAAGTTTTGAATTCCTGTTGAATTCAGTGATTTTCAAGATTTTTTTTGTGAATTTGGCGCACTGGAGTATCTGTTTCTCAAAGCATCTCTTTTGGGGTTATTGACAACCTGAAATGATCCGTGTGCACTAGAGAAGTTTTCTTTGCTGTAAGTTACACCATAGTAATGCACCTAAGGTTATGTATTACACCAATGGTACTTGAACTAGATGGTCTCTTGAGGTCCCTTCCAGCTCTATTTTTCCCTGACCTGAAGTGCTGTGATGCTGAAAAGCATTGAAACTGCTAGTTTGAAAATCATTAATACATTACTGAAAACTACATAGATTACTAATTGAATTCAAGTAAATTAATAAGCACTGACTCCAAACTGAGCAGTTAGGGATTATTTCCCTTTTGTGGCAGCAATATATCTGTATTGCAATACCAGGCCACACAGTTTTGAATTTAGACTTGTTACTATATTCTGGTATGATAGTATCAGTTTCCTCTTATATTTAGAAAGAGCAATAACTGTAATAACTGATGAACAATGTTAAATATTTTCAAATATTTACATTTTTGGAGTTTCTTCCCAATAAATTACGTGAAAAATGTTTGTTTTTCACAGCTAGAATTTGCTTAGAATTCTTCATTTTTCCTCATTATTTCTCTTTGCATTTTGCTGTTGTTTGAATTTAGAATTATAATTTCCCCATTCTTTTCATTGTTGGCTGTTAATATCATGGAGTTCACACAGCCAGTCCAACAGACTACAGTGGGCTAATCTACATGATTAACATGGGCAAAATTTGGTTCAGAGTAGAAAACTCATATATGTGATATGACTGCCATCAGAACTACTCATCTTTATTCAAAATTTATTGCTCTATCAATGCATATAATTTAGCACAGTATGTTAAAATAAATGACTTCATAGAATCATAGAAAATTAGGCTTGGAAGGGAACACAGGAGGTCATCTAGTCCAGCCCCCTACTCAAAGCAGGGCCATCCCTGCCAAAGCTTTGTCTATCCAGGTCTTAAAAACCTCCAAGGACACAGATTCCACCATCTCTCTGGGTAACCTGTTCCAGTGTTTTACTACCCTCATAGTTAGAAAATTCTTCCTAATATCTAACATAAACTTCCCATTCTGCAACTTGAGACCATTGTTCCTCGTTTCATCATCTGCCACCACTGAGAACAGTCTAGCTCCACCCTCTTTCAAACCCCATTTTGGGTAGTTGAAGGCTGTTATTAAATCCCCTCTCAGTCTCCTCTTCTCTAGACTAAATAAGCTCAGTTCCCTCAGCCTGTCCTCATAAGTCATGTGCCCCAGCCATCTCACCATTTTTATTGCACTCCACTGGACTGTCTCCAATTTGTCTGCATCCTTTCTGTAGTGGGGGGCCAAAAAATGAACACAATAATCCAGATGTGGCCTCACCAGGGCTGAACAGATGGGAAGAATCACTTCCCTTGACCTACTGGCAGCACACCCAGTATGCTGTTAGCCTTCTTTGCAACAACGGCACACTGTTGGCTCATATTCAGCTTATTGTCCACTTTCACCCCCAGGTCCTTTTCTGTAGAGTTCCTGCCCGGCCAGTCAGCCCCCAGCCTGTACTGGTGCCTGGGATTGTTCCATCCTAAGTGCAGGACTTATCCTTGTTGAACCTTATGGGATTCCTTTTGGCCTAATCCTCCAGTTTTTCTAAGTCACTCTGAATCCAAGCCTTACCCTCCAGCATATCTACTCCAGCATATCTACCAGGTTGGTGTCATCTGCAAACTTGCTGAGGGTGCACTGTATGCCATCGTCCAGGCTGTTTGTTAAGGCATTGAACAAAACCAGCATTGAACTGACCCCTAGGGCACTCTACTTGATAGCGGCTGCCAACTAGACATTGAGCCACTAATTAGGACTCTCTGAGCCAGATGATCCAGCCAGGTTTCTATTCACCTTGCAGTCCATTCATTCAGCCCACACTTCCTTAGCTTGCCTGTGAGAATGTTGTTGGAGACCGTATCAGAATCCTTGATAAAATCAAGGTACATGGCATCCTCCAGTCTCCCCACATCCACAAAGCCAGTCACCTCATCACAGAAAGCAATCAGGTTAGTCACGCATAATTTGTCCCTGGTGAATCTATGCTGATTGTTCCTAATCACCTCTTTCTCCTCCGAGTGCTTAGAAATCAATTCCCTGAGGATCTGTTCCATGATTTTTCTGGGGACTGAGGTGAGGCTGACTGGTCTGTAATTCCCTGGATCCTCCTTTTTCCCTTTCTTAAATATGAGCACTATGTTTGCCCATTTCCAATCATCCAGGACCTCTCCTGATCACCATGAGTTTTCAAAGATAATGGCCAATGGCTCTGCAATCACATCATCCAACTTCCTCAGCACCCTCATAGTTTCATAGTTGGTAGGGTCAGAAGAGACCTAAGCGGGTCATCAAGTCCAAACCCCTGATGTGGGCAGGAAAGAATGATGGGGTCAAGCGACCCCGACTAAGTGACTGTCTAGCCCCCAGGTGTATCCCATTCAGCCTCATGGACCTGTATATGTCCAGCTTCTCTATACAGTCCCTAATCTGTTCTTTTGCCACTATTGGATGCTTACCTCCTCCCCAAACTATGCTGTCTGGTGCAGTAGTCCGGTGCAGTAGTCTAGGAACTGACCTTGCCTGTGAATATTGAGCCAAAATAGGCATTGAGTGCTTCAGCCTTTTCTGCATCCTCTGTCACAAGGTTGCCTCCCCCATTCAGTAATGGACCCACATTTTCCCTGATCCTCCTGCTGCTACCAACGTACTTGTAGAAACCCTTCTTGTTACCCTTCATGTCCCTTGCTAGCTGCACCTCCAATTGTACTGACCTACCAGAAGATGTCAGGTGACTGAAGTCCCCTATGAGAATCAGGTCCTGTGACTGGGAAACTTCTGCTAGCTGTTGAAAGAAAGCCTCATGAACAACTTCATCCTGGCCTATAGCAAATGCACATCATGGCATCACCTTTGTTGCTCTCCCCTCTAATCTTAATGCAGAGACTTTCAACAGGCCTATCTCCAGTTTCATACTGGAGCTCTGAGCAATAATATGGCTCTTTTATATAAAGTGCAACTCCTTATCCTCTTCTCCTCTGCCTGTCCTTCCTGAACAGTTTGTACCCATCCATGACAATGCTCCAATCATGCAAGCTCCCACCAAATCTCTGCTTTTCCAAGCACATCAGTGTTCCATGACTGTGTGAGGACTTCCAATTCTTCCAGCTTGTTTCCGAGGTTCTGTGCATTTGTGTACAGGCACTTAAGGTAGCTAGTCGATTGTCCTGATTTCTCAGGAAGTACGAGAGCACCTTCACTGTTGCCCGTTCCTGCTTGCTCTTCTTCCAGGTCTCCTGCTTGCCCACTTACCTCAGGGCTTTGCTCTCCATCCATCGGTGAACCTAGTTTAAAGCCCTCCTCACTAGGTTAGTGAGCCTGTCTGTCAAGATGCTCTTCCCTCTCCATCAAGTGGATATCATCTCTTTCCAGCAATACTTCTTGGAAAAACATTCCACGGTCAAAGAAGCCAAAGCCCTGCTGGCAACACCACCTGCACAGCCAAGTGTTGATCTGTAGGATGCACTGCTCCTGCCCAGGCCCCTTCCCTTGCCAGAAGGATTGACAAGAAGACAACCTAAGCCCCAGGCCACCTCACCCTTGCACCCAGAGCCCTGTAGTCACTTTTGATATGCTCAGGGTCTTTCCTGGCAGTATCATTGGTGGCCACATGGATAAGCAGCATGAAATAGTAGTCAGAGGGCCAGATGTGCCTCCATGACATCTTGGATCTGGGCTCCAGGCAAGCAGCAGACTTCTTACATTCCAGCTTTGATCAGAAGTCAAGGTAGATGTCATTTAATTGGATTTTAAGAAGGCCTTTGATATGGTATCTCATCCTATTCTCATGAATAAATTGAGTGGCTGTGATGAATACATGGTGAGGTAGGTGTCAAATTGGCTTAGGGTTCACACACACAGAGTGGTGGTGGATGGCTCGGCATCAACCTGGAAAGATATGGGCAGTGGAGTCCCACAAGGCTCAGGCCATGGGCCTGTGCTGTTCAATGTCTTCATCAATGACTTGGATGAGGGTGTGGAGAGCACTCTGTCCAAATTCACAGATAATACTAAATTATGGAGAAAAGTTAACACACTAGAAGGTAGGGAATGAATCCAGGTGGATCTGAACAGGTAGGAAAAGTGGGCAGAACAGAATAGGATGCAGTTCAACAAAGACAAGTGTAAACTGGTATACCTAGGGAGCAAGAATCATCAACACACTTACAGGTATAAAATTTGTCTAAGGGTTCATCCTTGTTCCCATTTATGTATGTTACAGAACCAGCCCGCTATTTAGCACAAATGGACTTGACTAACATTTTCTGCATAAGGAAAATGCAGAGGTGTTGCAGGTCAGGACTATGATGAAAGATTACCTACATTCTTCTTAGGTTAGGAATTTTCTTTTGGGGTCAACCATATTGGTCTGGGGCTATATGACAGACAGAGTCTTTTGGTTTGAGTTGATATCTTTTATTAGACCAACTTGGAGGTGGGGTGGTATTTCTAGCAAGCTTTTGGATAACACTGTATCCTTTTTCAAGCTAAGTGGAGTGCAGAAGAGGGTAACTCCCCTGTGTATACTAGGAACTTCTTAACTTAGGTCATTATTATAGATCTTGTACTTTCCTGAGCATCACATTCACTCGCAACAATTTATTAAAGAGAAAGAATGAGAAAAAGACGACAGTTGTTTTCTAATGTTGGTATTTGTTTTTCCTGCAAGTGAAGGGTGGAGACAGACTTATTTGTATATATGATTCACATTTCATGTTTATTTAAGGCCAGAATGCTCTTGCATCTGTCTATTTATCTCAATATTGCAATATGTGCCACCTTGATAAATTTATCTTTTCAATGCCATTGTAAGGCTGGAAAATACTATTAATCTGGTTTTACAGATAAAGATCCAAGGCAAAGGAAGTTGAAGCAATTTACCCCAGATTAGACAGCTAGGAAACTGAGGCACAGATCTTTAGAAACTGAACCAAAGGGCCGTCTTTCCACAGTGGAGCAACAGTGACATGTTGTGGCCAATTATACTAGTAAATAAAGACATTAATGAATAAGGCAGATCTTTCAGTAATTCGCTCTAAGGCATTTAAACAGCAGGAGAAAGACCATGGGAAATCATTAGTCTAACCTAAGCTAACTTTACCATAAATATCAACACTGTTTAAGATGCTGGCATTTATGCCTGTTAAATTATCTAGTTATCATAAAACTATTCATATTATTTTTCAGCAACAACACAGTGACTAAGTGATGGCAGCTCTGTAGCTTGTAATAACTGTAAGCAGGCAGTTGTTAGCAGTGCTGAAAACACTCTCCACAACAGCAGCCACATCCTTCCTAGTCTCCAAATGGCCTTCATTATTTGACAAGTTAGAGTAAGTGCAAACTGGACAGGTTAGTTGGATCATGAGTCAATCCCAGGGGATGACTGAAGATTTTAGCTCTGGGTTCCTAATAGGTTGCATGGCTGCTCCTGGGGCAAAGCAAGATATGAAGAGAAAGAGGAAGCGGTGCTGTGTCTGTTACTCCCATTTTTCATTCCGTGAGTTGTAAGTTTATAGGTCTGTGCTTGTTCTTCTTGCTTGTTTTTTGAACAGTGGGACACAGTTTGCTGTCCTTGCTATAGTGCTGTGGCTAAAAACGCTTTAATATACATCCCTTAAAGCTTGACAGAGATAATACCTTTCCTGAAACACAAGCATTAGGTTAGTATTACTACTCTGTGCACCTTTCCTAGCATTCAAGGACTTCAAAGAGCTTTACAAATATTCTTTAGACTTCTAAACACTGTGATTCTATTCCATTCTATTCTGTTCCTTGTTTGCTATCCTTGACTGTGGTTTCTCAGCCCTTCCAAGTAGGTAAGTAAACATTATTATACCCATTTTAAACTTAGAGAGGTAGTTAGCTGTGCTAATATGATGTCAGGCAGAAGGCACGGTAGACTTGCACCTTACAGACTAGCTAAATCAGAGTTGCAAACCATAAACTTTCATAAACCTGAGTTTATTTAATCTAATCTCACAGGATCTGATGAGCTTGAACTCACAAAAATGTATGTTATATGTCTCTGATTTAGTTCGTCTATAAGGTGAAATCTGCCCTTGCTTAATTTAAAACTAACTCACGTTAGCAACAGATTTAAAGTCAATTGCCAGTATGCATAAGGGAAGGAGTTTGAGACCCATCAGTCTCAAACAGGTCAATAAACACATATGTAGATGAGTGTGTTCAAGTACAATTATTTGCTCTTTTGTCCTAATTTGTTTCTTCCTTTTTTGTTGTGGACATCTTCTTTCTTTACTGATTTCTTTTTCAAGATGATCATCCCAGTCCTTTTGGCCTTTACCTGTAGCTGCTCATAAATATACTATGAGGCAACTTTACAATCAAAAGATTTAGGTCATAAGTTCTCCGGAGCAGGGATGGTTTTGATGTCAGGTTTTTTGCAGTACAGAGACCACTGGTGGCACTTAATAAGGAAATAAATAAATAATACATAAAAAGGGTGACTGTAAGTAAGAAACATGAATCACCTTAAAAAAAAATACTAGCCTAAGAAACCTAGTGAGAAAATCTGAGTGCTCATCCTTTGCCCCCTTTCCTTTGTTTACCTTTATCCTGCAAACTGCTGCATACTGATAATTTCCTGCACCTGTGTGCCTCGGGGTGCATGCAGACATTCAGGGGGTTAGATAGGGGAAGAAATGGCAGCCCAATCTAACTTAGTTCACCCACATGCAGACCTTAAATGCTCAGATCCCTAGTTAAGTCAATCTAAGTGCTGAACTGTATAGATGTTCCCTGAAGGTTAGATTCAGCAAAAAATGGCCAGCTTGATCTAATTTTAGTTCATCTGAGAGGTGCACCAAGTTAGATCAAGCATGGTTAGACTGATCTAACTGAATGCCTGTACATGGTTGGAGTACAGGGTTACAGGGTTGGAAAAGCCCAGCTGCTTGCCCCAGCCCTAGGACTGTACTTTCCCTCCCTCTTCCCACCAGGCTATTTTAGTATCCCCTGACCCCACACCCAGATAGACAACTCCCCCACCCCCTTTGGACCAGCTAGCACCTCCACATCCACCAAACCTACAAACTACCCCCAGTGCCAGTTTTACCAGCATTTTCTGGTGCTAAGAGCCTGATTGAAGTAAGCTCGGGTGGGGTGAGGGGTGGACAGGACCGCGGGGGGGCAGGGGTTGTTTGTTCATCTGGGTGTGGGGAGGGTCAGGGGACTAAACATAGTCCCTGGTTGAGGTGAGGGGAGAAGCAGCAAGGGAAAGACAGATCCCTGATCCTGCCAAACCACCCCCAAGACCCAACCAACTTCTCCCCGACCACAGAGCCATGAGCCCCCTGATCCCATTAACTCTCCCCCACATGGAGCTGCCAGCCCCCCCACAATCTGCCTGCCCCTCTCCTAACCCCAATTTACTTCAATCAGGCTCCCAGCACTTGCGAACATTTGTAAAACTGGCAGCAGGAGCAGTGTGGGACCTGGGGAAGTCTGGCAGAACTTGTGGGGGGGGGCGCAGATCTGCAGGGAATAGGGGCTGGAAGGATTGGAGAGGCTCTCCGATCCCACCAACCACCCCCCTTGATTCCTCCAAGCCCCCTCACAGACCTTGCTAGCCCTCCCCAATCCCATCAAACCCTCCTGGAACCTACCAATGCCCCCACGGGTCACTTTTTACACAATCTGACCTCCTGAACTTCTAAGTGTATAGTCTATATGCACCCTTAGTAACTTCAACAAAAATGAGCATGGTCATAGATGCTCTACCCAGATGCAGAGTTGAGACCATGGATTGATTTGCCCCTTGGAAAGGTTTGGCACTCTAGAACAGCATTGTTCTGAACAAGGCATAAACTACCTTTTTCAGAAACCTTGTTTTTTGGAGCATAACAATTACAGGATCAAATGAAAAGTTACACCCAGACAGTTTCATAGTGCTTAGTGTTGGAAGGGACCTAAACAGATCATCAGGTCCAACCCCCTGCCCCAGGCAGGACCAAGTGCCTGGGTCATAACCCCCCAGCCAAATATCTGTCCAGCCTCCTCTTGAAGACCCCTAAGGTAGGAGAGAGCACCACCTCCTTTGGGAGTCCATTCCAGAGTCTGGCAGCCCTAACTGTAAAGTAATGTCTCCTGATGTCCAGCCTGAACCTGCTCTCTAACAATTTCTGTCTGTTATTCCTAGTAACCCTGGGTGGTGCCCGGGGGAAAACAGCCTCCCCCATTTTCCACTGGTCCCCCCTGGTGAGTTTGTAAATGGCCACCAGATCCCCTCTCCGTCTTCTCTTGTGGAGGCAGAAAAGATTCAGGCCCTTTAGCCTCGCTTCATAGGGCCTGACCCACTGCCCCTTGACCATGTGAGTGGCCCTCCTCTGGACCCTCTCAATCCTAGCCACATCCCTCTTGAAGTGCGGCACCCAGAACTGGATGCAGTACTCCAACTGCAGCCTGACCAATGCCACATAGAGGGGAAGTATCACCTCCCTGAACCTGCTAGTGATGCATCTGTAAATGCACAAGGTGCAGTTAGCCTTACGGACCACTTCCTCACATTGGCAGCTCATGTTCATCCTGGAGTCAATAATGACTCCAAGATCCCTTTCTGCAATTGTGTTGACAAGAGGGGTGTTCCCCAGCCTATAGGTGTGTTGCAGGTTCCTTCTCCCTAGATGCAGTACCTTGCACTTGTTTGCACTGAATTCCATCCTATTCTCATCTGCCCACCTCTGTAACCTATCTAGATCTAGCTGGATTCTGTCCCCCACATCCAGCATGCTCACCTTGCCCCACATCTTGGTGTCATCAGTGAATTTGGACAGCATACTTTCCACATTCAGATCGCTGATAAAGATGTTGAACAGTACAGGCCCCAGGTCCGAGCTCTGGGGGACTCCACTGCCTACATCCCTCCGGGTCGAAAATGACCTGTCCACCACCACTCTGGGTGCAACCATCTAGTCAATTTGCCACCCATCTGGTTGTGTAGGCATCAATGCCGCAGTCGCCTAGTTTTTTTAGGAGAATATGGTGGGAAACAGTGTCAAAGGCCTTCTTCAAGTCCAGGAAGATGACGTCCACCTTGATGCTCTCGTCCAGGGACTTTGTGACCTGATCATAAAAGGAAACCAAGTTAGTCAGGCAGGATATGCCCTCAGTGAACCCATGTTTGTTGCCCCGAGCATTACCTCCCCTGCTGGAGCATTACCTCCCCTGGCATATATAAGTACTTTTAATTCTTGTTCAACTATTTTACTCCCAGCACTTATGCAACCTCCCTTTCCCTATCTTTAAATTCTTGGCAGTATGACTAGCAACTGAAATCCAATTGCCAGAACTCTGTTGAAATAAGCACAATTTATCCTTTGACCTCAAAGCTCACCCTGCTGTCATGCACTTTTCCTGCAAAAGAGCTGTTTTTACTTAAGGAAGAAACTGGGAAACCTGTGCCAGTGAAAAATGTTGGGAGAGGGCCAGTGAAAAATGTTGGGAGAGTGTTTGATTGTTGTTTTTTTATTATCTATATATTTTTTGGTTTTTAAATAAGCCATTTTTAATTCTCATATAAAGCTCAAAATCACCAGTTTCACTTTACACCAAAAGCATTTTCCATAGCTCTAAAATTAAAGGTCGCACTGTTCCCAGTCTTTGCCTTGGAAAATACAAAGTGAAGAGAATCATTCATTTCCAGACTACATACCTTATATAGTATTAAAAATGTCATTTGGAAACAGCATTACAATCTGAAATACACAAATCTTTACACTACTGTTTTCATCCTCTTCCT
>NW_005842590.1:265362-299285 GCF_000455745.1 Alligator sinensis
AGGCCTGTGAACAGGCCATTTTTGGTGGTAAATTTATTAGAACCTATGGTATTAGATGGAATTTAGTATTAGATAAAGGGCCTCCAAGGATAATTCAAGGTCTTGCTGGATGTGGCATAGCACTGTCAAAGAGTCAGTTTTCACTTTTAGTCAATACCAAGCCAATGTCCTTCACTGTGTCCTTCTGATGGGATACAAAGCTGAGTCCTGGACTTCTTGTTATTAGAAATCTCACAGCATTTTTTTATTTGCAAATATACCAGTATTTTACCTACTGCCCCAAGTAATGTAAATATGTCATTATATTCTGCCTAGTTACATTCCAAGTCCTGCTTCAATGTGAGAGAGAGATTTTTTTCCCCCTATCCAGGACTAAATTGTTTTGCAATACCACTTTGCTGTGTCCTCCAAAATGACAAAGTGGTTCTTGCCTGTTCACAAATGTACAACTAGTAAGAAAAGGTGAACAAAGGACAATTTCCTTCAGTTCCAACTAAAGTTAAAAATAAGCCCTCCACTTGGAAAGCAATAATATATTTACAAGACCATGACTGTATTATTTGTAAAGTGTGTGTGGAACTTTTGTGATCAAAACAGCATAAAACTACAAGTTATTAATAAAAGGAGTGGTAAAAGTGCCCCTTACAGTTTTATGATCACCACTATGACACAACTGGCGCTTAGATTTTATCATTATAGGGACGTTAAAAATGGATCGATTGGGTAGATGGTACATCAACTTCCCTTAGAATAACTAGACCTTTGAGATATTTCAGAGCTTAACACTCACTTTTGTGTTTGTTTTCATAATGCCAGCGAGCAGATTATATTTTACCATCTGGGGATGGAAAAGTAGACTCAAAACTACCAGCTTTTAAATAGCCTCATGGGGGGGGGGGGGGGGGGGGACACCCAAAAAAAAAAGCCAGAATAAATAAATTCAAAGTACTGAATATTATCCAGCCACAAGACCTTCCTATCAGCTAGATGTACAGAGGAAACACTTTACCTTTCAAAATCCCTCCCTGGCTCCCATGATAGCATTCCCTCTGTGACTTGCCCCACCTTAAGTCTTTCTTCTCTTAAGTTTCCTTAAGTGATATTTTTGCTCCTAGTCCTCTCTCCATGTCTACGGCTTTCAGTTCTAAAGGGCCTCAAGAAATGTACCATGTTACATGCATATGCAACAGAGCCCACCACCCTGTTTCAACATACACTTTCTAGTCTCCTTGTTCAATATTTCCCATACCTGATGCATTTAATTTACTCATAAACCCATAGAATACCCAAAGTAAAAAAGAAAAAAAGGCACCCTGCTGTGTCTATCCCTGCTCCAATTCTCAGGCATTGTACACAATGAAGACTGCAGGGATTCAGCAGCAGTCAGAGCAGAAGCAACATATTTGAACATATTACATGTTGGTGTAAGATCCAAAGCAGCAAGGGACCAGGTATGGTGGAACTCGGTTCTGTCATGGTCTCACTACACCCCCATCCCTGCCCTCAGTCCTTCCCTAAGAGACAGACCATTATGCCAGGGAAAAGGTATTCTCACAGTTTACTTGGCATGAAATGAACTCAGACAGACCAGCAAATCCAACTCTTTGGCTCCATTTAAAGCCCCATCAACTCTTTTGCAGACACATAAATAGAAGTATAAGATGTTTCTGAGCTTACAGGTAGCAATTGGATTTAGAAATGATACATGGCTAAACTGATCTTCCCTTTTCAATGAAAAGTATTTTTCCCCCGCCCTGAACTCCTATTTCTAATAAACAAATGTATGTTTTAAGTGATTATATCCAGAGTGCTGGAAATGACTCCTTTTATGCTCATCCTCAGATGAATAAATGTGGAACACAAGCTCCAGTTTGGCTTTCCCTGAAATCAGAAACCCTCCCTCTTCCTGGTGAAAGAAAGCAGCTCATGGCCTGCGCTACGTGGCAATTCTTCTTTGGGAGCACCAAAGACTGCTGCTTGTTCCGAATACCTATTTCAGTTAGAAACTGCGGTGGATTCTTTGTTTATCTTTTGCAGCCCACTCAGGGATGCATGGGTTATTGTGCAGAAGGTAGGTTTAGTAAAGAATGAATTTATCAGTAAGACTGTATATGCCTCTTCTGCTCTGTGTTCAAAGGTCCTGGTATTGAAATACACATCTCACTGACCTTGCAAGTCAAGTATTACTTCCAGTAAGGTGCAGTCTATGTAGCAAATAAATCAGCCTTAGTCCAAGCTGTTTCTGAGGCACAGCTATTATTGCCAGTGCAAAATGTAATCTGGTATGTGTAAACTGAAGTGTTCTTAGCTTGGCTGCTGTTCACATGTAACCTTTACTATCGTCTTCGTCGTTGCTGTGTCTTGAAGATGTAAAACTAGCTAGTTTCTTTTTGAGGTACCATATCTAAGGTTTGCTCTTATCTTAAATAATCCAGAATCCCCCCCACAAAAGGATAACTTTGAAGCCTTGGATGGGAAAACAAATCTGATTACAGATTGTCATGGCATTAATAAAATTACTCTAGTCAGAAATAATTGGTAGCCTACTACAAAAGATCCAACCTCTGTTCTGTAACTAGGAAACAAAGAAATAGCAGAAAGAAATTATTCACTCAGTTAAACCTTCTGAACTCCGACTGTTCAGGTGCATATAGATTCAGTTAAAAGGAAGTGCCTTTTCTTAAAGAAAAAACATATCTTTATAGTCTCCTTTCAGCATTTTCGGATGTGAACATGGACATGACACACTAAGAAACTCATTACCGTATTTCCCTTAGGAAAAAATGTTTTGAAAGAGCAATTCATGTTGTTAGAGAGCTATTTTGAAATAAATATACAGATTTTGTCTTTCTTAAATAGTTCATTTTTTATGTTTTAAAATTAACAAATCAAAACTTAATTCTATAAATGAAGCGATTTCTTTGTTGTATTTGGAAATTTGTTTCATTCCATTGAAATGTTGCTTTTTCATCTTTTTCCTCTCTCTCACTTTTTAAATTTTTGAAACAAAAGTTGAGGAAAAATGGGGAAAGAAACCCTTGGGATTTTTTTACCTCCCAAGAAAAAAAAAAGGATTGTTTTTCTCCATTTCTTGAATATTGTAAACTTTCCATTCAAAAAATGAAAAAAAATAAGGAAAGTAAGAATTTCCCCATGAGCATGAAATGAAAATTTTAGATTAAAATGTGTTTAAATCATATGGATCATTTCTAGGAAGTGACAATTCTATCACATTTTTTCTAAAAAAAAAATTTTTATTTTTTTTTTTTCAGCTGAAAATGTCAATAATCTTTATAAACTAATCCCCTTTCCCAGCCTTTCTGTCAAGCATGATCCAACATAAGCTCTGGCTCTTCAGAGTGAGCATCCTACTTTTTAGTTGGGAGAAAAACTCTATATTCTACTTTTCCTCTAAGCTACAGGTTTAATGTTTTATTCCTACATATACTACTGAGGTCTGGCATGTCAGCAAACCTCTCACATCTGGGTCAAGTGTACAACCACAGCAAGCACTGGCACCTGCATGTCACTCTCTGTTAAATATATAAGGGAGTGCTTCCAGAATTGGGACAGTCTTCTCCAACAAAAATAATTTAAAACCCACTGATCAAAGTTTCTGAGTGAACAACTGGACCATGCAGGAACTGCATGAGTAATACCCCCATTCTGCTCCCTGATTTTATAGATGAAGTTTCAAAAAGTTGAATAAGGACTGACAAAGCTGCCCAGGGGCTTAACTTCAGAGTTTTGATGCTGCTTGGTATGTCATGTATCCTCTTCATGAACAGACTAGACTGGATGCAGAGTAACTTATGCTACTCAGCAATGACTCAGAGTGAAGGACTCTTATAGAGGTCCACTGTAGTAAGTGGGTGAGTTCTAGCTCATCAGCAATGAGAACTGGAGTCTGTGCAGAGAAGAACCACCACTTCCAACTAGTTCATACAAGAGCATATGCTCTTGTACATTTCTCCATACTTTCACGACCAAACATATAGACCATTAACTAGCAACATTAGCCTAATACAGAATTTGCAATACTTACTTTGAATCAATCTCCTAAATAACACATCTACACCACTCTGGCAGCATGTCTAGCCTTTTTGTTCTTGCGCCTCATGTACTAAACCCTGGAATGAGGCAGTGTAGCCCCATGGGTGCGAACAAACATTTGAATCACGCAACTCAGTTTACGCATGCAGGCATTTACCCACGCAGTCAGACATAAATTGGGAGGCGAGGCTTGGCAGGATCAGTGAGTGGGAGGGCAGGTCTGGTGGGGCTGGTGGGTCAACGGGAAGATGTGAGGTAGGGGTTAAAACAGAATAGCATGGGGGCTGGGGTGAGTGGTTGGACTTTCCTAGCCTTGGGGATATGCTGTGATGCATGCAGGCATTTGTTAGACTAGGTTAACCCATTTATATCATGTTAACCCAGGCCTGTCTAATGCTAATTCACCTTCTGAGGTGAACTAACTTAAATCAGGTGCACCATTTTCAAGGTGATTTAAGCCCTGTGAATGCCTGCATGGCCAGGTATTTAGATCGATCTAACTTTGGTTAGAACATACCCCATAAGGAAGCATCTGCCTTAACTCTTGACCATGTCAGAATGGGTCTCCCAAGTAGAGCAGGAGATACTCTGAGGGAAGCTTCATCAAATTTTGTGCCCATGTTAACTGAACAATATTCAATTTTCAAGTTCTTCAAAACCAGCTATTGTCAGAAATAAAAGAACTTTCCTTTTTGCTGGTACTGTCAACCGCTCCATTCTTTCACTCAGGATATTTTCTTGGTTCCTTTGACTCCTGGTACCACGTGCTGTTCAGAAACCACTCACAGCCAAGGGGTCTCACAGAGTTAATCTTTCTTCAATATCTAAATTGTAAGTGATTAGCACATAAGCCCCTCAATAACATAGCCTCCGGCTTCAAAAGTCTCATGCCTAAGTGCCTTAGAGGCAAAATTCTCCCATATTCAGCATAAGAAACTCCAAAACCTTCATACATTTAGAATTTGAGCATCAGAGAGAGATCAAATCTGGGGAAGTGATATGAGTGACCATGTGTGTGTGCGCATAACAAATCTTGCTCAGATGTTCCTGTGAGTTGATTACCTTATTTTGCCGTTCTTGTGTGATTTTCTGGAGAAAGTCATGATCTAAGCCATAGTTTGAAGCAATTTTCCTTAGAATATAACAAACACAAACAATATCTATGTATTCCCTATTTTAAGAAACTATTTTTTCATCTTCCTACCTTATTGCTATTTGTCATAGACATTAACATGTAAATTCTTCATTCTGATAAAACTGCCTTATGCTTTATTCTTTTGGGCATTAATAGTATTTTCTGTATTCTTCCAGAAAGCTCATTAATTCATTCCTTCAAAGAACCTGAACCAGTTCTGTGTTCCATTTGAACTTAGACCTCTAGGCTGCATCCACATGAGTGCAGACATTTGTTTCCTTAAGGACAAAAAGTGGCAACACACCTTGTGGTGCATGACAGGTTACCCCAGGTAGGGTAGGGGAGGCTGGCCCCAGAAGCCTTACCTAGGGTCCTGGGGGTCTCAGGGAGCTTCAACCATAGCGCTCCAGCAGCTGGGAGCCTAGCCAGCAGCCGGAGCACAGCTCCAACCAGTCAGGCTCCAATTTTGGACAGTGCACAGTGCCACCATGTGAACTACCCTGCTCTTTTTCTGTGTGGGGTGTTTTTTTTTTTTGACCCCAGGATCTCCTAGAGTCAACCCCCACCCCCTATTGCTACATCTAAATATGCAGTGTGTGGCACCACAGACGGGTCTGCAGCATCACATGCTGCACAGCCACACTTTTCTGGATGTGGCCCTAGAGTTCAAAGGACAGTAAAATACAGTGCAATATTATTATATCTCTTAAATGTTATCCCTAACATTGGAATCAAATTATTTGTTGAAGCATAGAGGAAGCAAGACATATTTTTAGAGTACTAGTAGCTACTCAGAGCTTAGAGAAAAGACGCTATCTGGGATTCTAACATGTTCCTTGCCAGCCAGTCTACCACAACACATGCCACATGCAGCCTAAAAGAATGTGGAAATGCTGCTCATTCCATGAGCAATGACTTAGAGATTATTTGTGAGTCAACAGGGTACCACTTTGTCATCACTGCAGCATACTGACTTCTTGCATCTCTTCTATTATTGTTGCAGAGTTAAAACCAAAGGTCTGTGCTCCTGGGGAATCTGAAGGTGAAGGAATTTGCCAGGGTAATAATATTAACATTATCTAGCACCAAATGTGTTGCATACTTTGTTTCTAAAACATGTTCTTCTATGTATACAGTCCTGGACAAATGGGGTTAGTATTTTTAACAGATTACCTAAATTCTTTCTTTTTATTCTATTTTCATATTTTTTTTATTGCTTCTTATATAATAAAATAATTGAATTAGGGCCTTGTTACACTTTATGCTGAAACTTGTGCAAATGTTAATCAGCTAAGTGTTGATTGGCTGAGTGGAGCAGTCATACCTTAAGGTGAAAAACTCTCTGGCTGTCCTTCACCTGCACAGCTCTGACTTGCCACTAGAGGCCTGGTGAGCAGGGGCAGGACCGGTTTGCTGCTCCACTGCAGTGGCTGCGGTGCCTCCTGCCACTATCCAGACTGGCTTGCTGCTAGAGCTCCAATCTTTTTTTTCCCCGGAGATCACCCCACAGTGCTGCTGCCAGCTGGGCTGCCAGTCAGCCAGGCACTGCCTGAACTCCGAGGGGCCTGATCCTTTTCAAAACTCAAGCAGCACTTGGCCAACCAGGATCCTGGGTGGAAGCAGTACATAGGGATGCAATCCAGAGGAAAAAAAGGATTGGACCTCTCAGAGTTCAAGCAGTGAGCCAGTCCAGGCAACAGCAGGAGGCACCACAGCTGCCAGGTGCTCAAGAGCTGCAGCGTTCACTCTGCCTGATGTCCCCAGGGGGCGAGGCACCATGCCTGGCCTGTTGCGCCCCAGCATCCCCATTCAGAAAGGGCCATTGCATCCTGGGATGCTAGAGAACTTCATCTTGGGTGGAACTGCTGTTGGGAGTGGCCACACCATAGTAGAACAGCAGCAAAATTAGGTGGATTAGAGATAATTCTGCCCTGGAGTGGCGTACTTTTAAACCAATCCATGAGTGCTTTAAACCACCTAAAGGTGCTAATGTGCATCAAATCCAGGGGTTAAGAGCTCCAGAAGCTGCTAAAACTTACCATGTAACACGGCCCTTACAGACATATGCAATGCAACGTTTCTGCAACATTTCACAATGTTCATATTTACATGATTAAGGAAGAAATACGCTACTATCAATGTCTGCAGCATATCACTTCTTTTTCCAGGAAAATTCCCAACCCTGATTTTGCAACCAGTGATTACTGCTGAGCTTGTGAGAGGCAATGTCCATCTCAAATGTGCTTACAGCCATTCTTCCTCAACTCAGCCTTTGCACTATGTGGTGGTCTGGTCACGCCATTCCGCATCCAGCATGAAAGAACAGATCCATCGTGACACAACTCTGCAGACATTCTCCTATGTAGAGATGGATGGAGTTAATTTCAGATTGGGAGTAACGGTAATGCTGTCCTGAACTCAGCAAACAAGGTCAAATACTCAAGAGGAACCAAATCCCTGTTTAGAATTTTCCTTTCACTTTTATTAATTCTATTCTCCACTACCTATATTTACATCTATTGTAAAAGAACTTGTCCAGATAGAAGTATATTTCAAACCAGGATTATTAAATACCATTTGTCAAGGCAGAACCCATGACCTTTATGTAAAGTAAAGGTCTTCATTTCACAATTTTTCTTAATACTTTCATTAATGATATAATGCACCTCACATTCTCTGGCTCTAGAACAAACACACTTAACTGTTTATGTACTAAGCAAATACACCTTGAATATTTGATAGATGCGCTTCAGTTTGAATGGCATTTAATTGGCGTAAGTAAGATATATATGCAGTGCATCTGTGTATGTGTGCATGCATGTGTACGTACACCTATGAGTTAGGAAAAATACAGAGAGCATTTCTCCAATCTCTCATCAGTGTAACTACATAGACTGAATAGGTAGTATACAGGGTAATTTCATACTCACAGACCAGATACAAAAAAAAAATCTTCCAGAGAAAAGAAAGATGGTACATTTTAAAATGGAAGAAGATTTATTTTCAAGGGTTTTTTTTAATATAGCTGTCTGCCACTCTGATTGTGAATCTTTGGTTCTATTGTAAGCTGACAGACAGCATTCCCTACAAAACCATCTTTAAGCACTGCATGCATCTGTCGGGTTATACAGGAATACAGGTCTAGTTTTAACAGTAGCAGCAAAAATACAGAAGACAATACAGAAGTGTGAAAAGTTTGAGTCATATGAATTCATGGCTTTCCACAGTCCGGAAACCTGACTTAAATTTAAATTATAAAAATAAAACCATTAGTCATATTATAGATACCGGAAGAATAAACAGATTTAACAGTCCTATATTAAGGCATGCTGGAAACAGCCTGGGTGTTTTGAATCTTTTTTTCATTTGAGACATTTAAAAATGTGAAGTTTATTCCAGTTCTTACAAAGGTTAGACATTTATAGCACAGCTAAATCTGGACAGTTTTGCTAGTTTCTCCTCATAATTATGCCACCTGCATTTGTAGTCTGACTGATTCTTTTGAGCTGATATGAGGCAGACAAATTAATTCTGCCAGTTTTTGTGGTGAGTTTTGTTACATCGAGCTATCTATTGTCATCAACATAATTTCACTTCCAATCAGTTCAAATCTAGATGTAAGCAATCCTGGAGGGATTCAGAAACAGGTAGTTTTCTTAACTAGTAACGTCCTCAAGTCTTTATAGACTTCCATTTTTCTGATATGGAAATTAGCCCTTCATTGTCCTCTTCTAAAATCCACGTGTTTAATTTAGCAATCTTAATGAGAATGAAATGTTCAGTTCACTGCTAGAATTTTTTTAGAAGCTCTTCATGGTCTATTTGAATAATTATAATTATCCCCAAATTGTCAGTGGTGAGAGCCATGCAAGAAAGCTTCAGCTATAACATGGAGTTCGGTCTAAAATGTTTTACAAAAATAAAGATCTGAAAAAGTGTTTTATGCTGTTCCACCTTGGGTTCCTAATAAAAACTGTGAGAAAACAGATTCTCCTTTAACTACGAATGCTATAAATTAGGAGAAACTTTATGCATGTCATTAGTTATGCCAATGTAAACTGGTGTAAATGAGAAGAGAATCAAATCCAAAGGACCAGATTCAACCCTGACTGAGTACAGATGTTTTTCAATTAGGGAAAATTTCTCAGAAATTTCCCCAGGAGAAATCTTTCTAGGAGAGGGAGCTGTACAGACATTCACTTTGTAGCTGCTCCCTCCCCCTTCTCTCTGTGCCTTCCTAAAATCAGGCTGGTTCCAGTGTGGGCAAGGGGAGCAGAGCAATGCCTGCTCCACTACTTCTACTACGGAGTGGGCTGTGGAGCAAGGGGGAAAGATTCTCCACACCTGCCCCCAACTGGGCTCTGGGGAACAGCGTGGAGGATCTGCCTCCTTCACTCTGCTCCCTATCCCTGGGACTGGAGTAGAGGGAGCATGGGGTAAAGCCCCCAGCCCCTACCCAAAGCAGGGCAGTGTCTGGCCATGGGAAAAGGCAGGGATCAATAGCTGGTACTCCCCTCCTCTCCCCTCCCTGACTGGTGTGAGGGGAAGAGAGCCTCGAGCCATGCCTTCCTCAAGCCAGGAACTTCCCTGGCTTAGGGAAGGGGCTGTTGGCTGTACCTTGCTACTTCTTGTCTCACCAGGTGGGAAAAGGAGTGGTGGGGCAAAACTCCCTAGTCTGGAACAGCTGCTCTTCCACTCTGCTCCCCGTCTTTTGGAGCAAAGTGGAGGAAGCAGCAGGGCAACCCCCTGCCTGCTTCTTATTCCTGGGACTCAGGTGTGACAAACAGGCAGAGGGCTCACAGACTTGCTCCCTTTGCTCTGTTCCTGGTGCGGGGAGCCAAGGGGATAAAGCAAGGCTTGGGGAGGCATTCCCCAACCTGTTTGCCCCTGACGAGCTTCCTACCCCCCCCCCAACTCAGCTGGGGGGCAAAGGAAAGCTGGTAAGGGACACTGCCACCCCCTGTGGTCAGCTCCTGGTGCCCCTGCTTGCTTCTCATGCTGACAACTCTAGTGTGAGAAGCAGGCAGGGGGATAAGCTGCTCCCTGCTGCTTACCCTCCAGTGTCTGGAAGCCAAGTAGAGGAAGCACTTCAGCAAAGCTGCTCATAACAAGAACTGTGGTGCAAGAAGCAGGGAAGAGAAGCTTCCCTTCCCAGTCTACAGGAGGGGTAAGAGATGCTCCCTCCCTCCCATTCCTTCTCACGGGTGGGGGACAGGACTATGGTGATCCCAGTCTTCCTGCAAAAACTCTGCCAGGAGTGACTTAACTCTGGTTGTTCCAGGGATATTTTTCCCCTGAAGAAGCCATTTTGTCCCTGGGAGAAAAAGCCTGAGTGCCTGTACACTTTTGCTTTCTACCAAAAGAACAGCAATTCTCCCAGTAGAAAGTAAATTTCTGTATCTAGCCCCTGTAGGTATAGGGAGCTGAAGCATGGGCGACTGGTGCCGCCTTACACGGGGTGGGGGGCACATACCCCCACAGTGACCAGTCAGCAACCGGGGGGGAGGAGGTCCCCCCACAGTCCCCCCACATTTTGCTGACCGGGGCGGGAGGTCCCCCCACATTTCACTGACCGGGGCAGAAGTCCCCCCTGCAGCAAAACTTACTGACTGGTGAATAGCTGTGCTGCTCCCATCACTCACCGGCTTCCGGAAGTGGCCACCGGCACTCCTACCAGCCCCCTCCTGCCCATCACCTAAGTGGGGAGCACGGCCTGTCAGGGGGTGCACCAGTGCTCTCAGGGGGTGCACATGCACCCTCACGTACCCTCTACATGTTGCCATTGGGCTGAAGGAGCAATGGCTGGAGGGATTTCAGTTGGCCAGCTTAGCTTTAAACCAAGCTGAACACAAATGATAGGGGCTCAAGACAAAAGCTAATAGGTGAAGTGCCTTTGCTGACTGTTTTTGCCAAATCCTTTTGTTATCATAGAGAGGGAAACCTAAGAACTTATTTTTTTCTCTCAAAAATAAGTGCATAGGAACAAAATAGAACAGAATGTGCCACTAATGGGAAAAATTTAGTCCTAGAATAGCAGCAACAATTCTACAGTCACCCGTGCTTACTCTACTTTTTATCCACTAGTACATGGTCTAAATTTGGCCTTAATGCTTCCACAGAAGAATTTGGAATTATATTATTTTTAATATTAGTCTGAAATGAGCATCTTCTCCTTTCACTCTTTTATATAATATAGCCAAGAGGAAAAGAAATTAAATCATCTTTTAGGTGATTGATATCTACACGGTTTTTCATTCATCACAAAGTCTCCAGGTACTATGATAAGGCACATAATAGAATATCCATCAATAAGTTTTAATATATATTGGAACCATATAATAGCTTTAATAGGACCTTACGGAGTAATTGAGATTTAGTGAGCCAATGTTGTTGAACTTCTATCGACTTCTCTTTTGTCTAAACAGCCAAAGATATTTCTTCATAGTACTCATATGCATTCCCCCAACTTTGGGCTCTTGTTTCAGAAAATGTTTTTGGAAGCATAGTATAATAAAACTTAATGCAAACTTAAATACATCCACAATATGCTTCTATTTCTACATAAAACACTGAGAGAAGCCCATTCCATCTGATTCAAAACCTAGCATTCCTAAGCCGTATTTATGTGACATTGACAGAGGTCATTCCATTCCTACAGGCATAGCCATCTACACATTACAGTAAGCACAGTGTGAGTAATGAGTTATGTTAAGAAAAGAAGGTATTTAGAAGAAAACTGAGCAGATTTTGCTCAGCACAGCAGTCTGAAAGTTCACATGGTGAGAAGCAATTGTCACCATACATAAACTATGATACACACTGTAAAATAAAATGTTTAAGAAGAATTGGCCTTTTTGAGGTCGGTGCTAGATGTGTCCATCTTGCTGATGCCTTACACCACAAAAAGAGAACCTAGTGAAAAGCAAGTAAACTCATTTCTATTCTGCTTTAACAGTCAAAAGAGAACTGTTTAATTCCCACTCAAAATGGATGAGGAAAGAAGTTTTTCCATGTTTAACTATTTCCTTATCTAGAGTACAGAGGTGTTTAGCATGTTAGTATGAAATCAAGCAGAACCTAGGGCAGAGACTAACAAGTTCAGAGAGGCATGAGCTTTTGTAGGCAACAATCTACTTCATCAGATATATCTAGCCATAGGCTCATGTTTCCACTTGTACATTCTCTCTGTCCCCATAAATACTGTATTCCAGTCTACACAATGGCACCAGTCCAATAGTCTGATAGTCCTGATGACAGTTTGGACCCTGTGTAAACTGAGGAGTAAACAGAACCTAGGTCTCTCCTTTCATGGGCAAATACTCCAGCAATGAGGCTAATGCTATTATGTAAAAGGGCCCTGTTTTAAGAAGAAATTGGGTAAGACCGTATTTTATGAGCAGCCACAATCCTGTCAACTGGCTTCTATGAAAAACACACAAGTACCAAAGATTGCCACTGTGTTACTTTCAATAGTAATGATGAGTGAAAAAAAATTAACAAAGCATAATTTTTCCAGTTCAAAATGAATTATGTAACCTGAAGTCAAAATTTACTTGTGATACTTTGGGATTCTCACATTTTACAGAAATAAAGAGTTAAAAAAAAAAACAAACAAACAAACACAAAACAAAAAAAACCGTTCCTCCCCCTCCAGCCCTAACAATAAAATAAGACATTATGAAGATGCTGATGAAAGATGCTGAGGGAAGACTGTCAATGTGCATGACAAATCCTGTTTAGAAGTTAATAATCCCTCAACCAATTCCCAGATCTGATCATTCAGGCCAGGTACAGACATTACTCTTTTACCAGTATAAAAAAAGATCAGAAATTGATCTACACCTGTAACAGAACAGAATTTCAACACACAAAACTGGTCTATACCCATAACAGAAGTACAGCACATAAGGCTGGGTTAAAAATGGTGGGACCCAGTCTAAGATTTACAAATGTGGGGCAAATGTGTGTGTTTCTGCATCTAAATCATGCTGCTTACAGAAAACCACATAACTTAGATTGTGGCTAGGTACAGACATTCAAAAAGCCAAAGGGGGAATTATTTTTTCCTAATGTTATTGGGTGAATATTGGCTTTTCATACATGTACTGTTCTACTGACTTCAAAGTGAAATGGGAGTGAATCTGAAGAAATCAGTGGGAATCTGAAGAAATAAGTCAGCATTAAAGTTAAAAAAAAGACATTTTTTGTTTCTAGCCCTTTTTATTTTGTAGGTATTTTTACCTTTTTTTGCCCTCTAGAAATCATTTCAGGCACATAAAAGAGAGGAACCAAATCACAACCAGAAACAATTGAATTACTGTGTCTGAAATTTCCTTAACAGATTGCTGATTCTTTAAAATAGAGGATAATATATAATTGCATTTTAAAATGATTTGAAGAGTTTGTGAATAATACCGCCCAACCTGTCAATGCTGTCAGCAGAGTGCCATTAGTGTTGTTATCTTTTTGTTTTAAATGATACATGGATATGAAAAAAAAAAAAAAGTTGATTGCAGAACTGGAGAAGAGCTAGTATTTAGCTGAAGGCAAAAAACTCCTGAGAGGTACTATCATAATAATTATCTGACAAACTGTCAGCCTGTAGCTCAGTGGCCAATAAACATATCTGATGATTGTGAAATGAATGTACACCTAACAAGGTAAAGTAGAAACTAAAAGGAAAGATGAACTTTAAAAAAGATAGGGATAAAATGTAATGGTATAACACAAGATGTGTCCATATATTTCCAATTTCAAATACACTGCTCTTCACATGACCTACAGATCTTATTCAGCCCACCCAAGATGCCTACTCTACTTGGGTGATTATTCTTGATTTGCCAAAAAAAATGCATGGGAATGATGAGATGATATTTTAGAGGTATTTCAACTATAGTTACAGATGAACACAAAACTTCTTTGTGTTACGTTCCACTTTCAGAATATAAACTATATATATATATATACCATCCTCTTCTCAAATACACTGGTATTTTCAGAAGGAAACCACCATTTTAATATTCTTGACTAAAGCTGTTGAACCAAAAAGTACAAACCCCCCAGTAAGCATTACCAGGGTCAGTGTAAACAGAGCATCTGCAATGCAGATGTATTAGATTCATTCACTGACATTGGTAGTTGAGTAATGTTTTTCACTAAGGGAAATGACATTATCTCTTATTCTGCTGCCAACAATTGGTCAAATCTTGATTCTGTGAAGACTTTTCCCACTGTAGCAGCTGTGACAAAAAGTAAAACATCAGCAGTCACTGCCTACCATCCCAGAAAATGATCTTTTTTAACATTGCATGGACTGAATGCAAACATTTAAAGAACAATGCCATCATGATGAATAACAAATACTTAACACTAACAAGAATTAAATAGGGAGAAATACTTTTAGAGGAAAATTATTGAAATACACAAGAGTTGAAAACCTATGATTCGACAGCACCAAAGGAATGCTTATTCCTGTTAGGAGAAGCCAAACGCAAGGTAATTTCAAAAGGATTCTATCTGCTCAAAATAAGGTATTATATAGGTTCCCCTTAGCAACCTGAGAGCAGATATTATAGCTGGCCTGACACCAAGAATATATCAAATAAAGACAACACGTTGGAGAGCACAAAGGAACCGTTCTAAGAAGAGTGTTCCTGAGAAACTTGCACTTACAGGAAAAAAAAGAGGCAAAACACTGCTTCAACTTCTAGGATCTAGGGGTGGTACATACCTCACCCAAGGCATTTCTCACTTTCTGGGTGGACACAAAAAACTTCAGTAGCAGAAGTTACAGGATAGCTACAAAGTTTAAAGGAAAATTGCAGTATACATGTAAGAGAGGAGACATGTACAGAGTTAGGGAGAGGAGGAGGTCTTATACAAACCTAAAAATGGTTGGCATCACAAGGCTATGAGGCTTTGAAAGTATTGTTATTTGTTCTGAAAAAGTTTCTTAACCAAGAACTGGATTTTCAAATATGACTAGACACCGGTGGCTGCCATTGTGGCATGGATAGCCAATATATCAAGTTCTGGAAAGCTACCCCAAGATGTTTACTCCCTGTATAAAATAAAGCAGTTCCCCTTCACAGGTTATTTTAGCCTTCGAATATCAGCCACCATAAATGTGACTTCTGGCTATCTGAAACTGATTCTGTAAGTCACTATCAGTTATTCTAATTATGAGCAGGAGAGAAATTAATAGGTACAGTCTGGCAATTTGTAATAGGTTGCTTTAAGGAGGGTTTGTGTAGCATAATCTTGTGTTTCAAGAAATGGTGTTTTCAGCTTCAATATTCTGAAACAATAGAGTTTATTTTCAAGGAAATATGAAGATGGCAGATAGTGTGTAGCTTCCATGAGATAAAAGCTGCACGGCTGTTTTAGGAATAAAACATAATTGGTTTGGCATTTTATGTGTTTTCCCCAAAACACAACCATGTAGACACATATAATATTATTTAGACAGCACTTTTATAACGTGCCAAGAAAAATGGTGCAGACAACTTCTATTATGAGTCTGACACTATTTCTGGGGGAGGATGATTGTCCTAATAAAAGAAAGGCTGAAAAATAAGGACTAAAAAGAGGTTATATGGCCCAGTGGGAAGGACACTAACCTGAGAATCTACAGAACTGAACCTATATAACCTACTGTGTGACCTTGGACATGTTCTTTACCAGTACTTCTTTATTCAGTCTTTCCCTCAACAAAATTGCAAGAATAATACACCCCTTTAATAGTTGCTTCAGTATCTACAAAAGAAAGTGCCATGTAAGTGTTAAGAATTATTAAGAGCTAATACCAGTGTCTCCTTCCTTTTCAAATAAATGCACAAAAGATTATTTAAATCCTCAAGATTTATAAACAAACTTGCAAACAACAGACCCTAAAAATCTATTACTTTTCTAAAGGCAAAAACACAATAACCCGGATAACTAGAAAATATGATGTGATTATATAATCTCTCTCATGCTTTACTTCAAGACAAACTGAGAGATACAATATTTATTTATTTATTTATTACAGGTCTTTTGCACTGTTACTGCTTTTATGAAGGACCCACCTGATCAGCAGTCATTGTCTGAAGAGAGCACTGGATTTTATATTGGGATTAAGGTATTAGTGATGTGCCCTGATTTACTGATTTTCTCTATACTGAAGAATATGCATTTATTACAAACATGCTTTGAAAGATAAATGCACAATAAGATAAGCCTTAATAGTCATAAACAATACTGCTATGTTTCTAGTAAGACAGTGTCTTAGTAAATGATATACCATTTTATTTGTTTGGAAACCTTTCTAATGCACCCATCAGTGTAGTGTATAGATGCTAACACTGTTAAAACACATAGTATGAAAAAGGGCTTCATGTATTCTATAGCATTTCCTCAAAGCTATGTATAATGCTAGGAGTGCCTCATTTCCATGGAGTCAGTATGCCTTTGCATTCAGACTATAAGGATAAGGAGAGAGAAATTAATGTCGAGAAAATATCTGCCTAGGGCCATGTGTAGAGGAAATGAGGTGCATATGTGCACAACACTTTGAAGTGGGCTAAATGCTTTTGCTCTGTTTTAATGGTGTCGGTGTTTGCACGCTTCAGCAGCGTATTGCGCATTAATTCCAGCCACTGTAGGAAATTTGATGGTGTAATGCACCTTAAATGACTTGGGGCGCAGCGAACTAGAACTCCTTCAAGGAGTTTTAGTTTGCTGCCCCTACAGCCATGAAGTGAAGCACTGGGCTCCATGCAGCTCCACGGCTCTGCAGAAAGCCCTGCAGGCAGCCTGGCAGCAGCCCGGGAAAGCAGAATCTGCCCAAGAAAAGCAGCATGCCTGATCCCGCCCCCCGGATCCTGCCTGCCTGCCTGAGCTGCGTGGAGACCTGATGCTTCCCTCTGCAGCTGCGATGCCCCCTGAGACCACCCGGGCTGGGTGCCTGCAGGTGGGTGCCCCCCTGGGGGGGGTGCTGCCACTGCTATGGAGGGAAGCACCATCTCCTTCACCCCCAATTTAGCTCAGGGACTGCTCCACCCACCAGCAGCTCACACTCCCCTCCCCACCAGAGAGCCAGGTAAGTCAGTGGGATGGGGGCATGACAGGGGGTTTAATTAGCTCCAAATTGAAGTGGTGGGTTTTAAAACCCACTGCTTCAATGTAGGGCCCCTGTTTCATTTATACACACCCTATGGTCACAGGAAGAGACTGAAAAATCAGTATCTTTTAAGTATAACCCACAGAGATAATGTTTCTGTAAGGTAGATGCCACTGATATATTAGTGCATTTGGATGCTGTTTTCAATATTAAGAAACAAATTCTATTGGTCTTTTTGAGCAATAATTGTGTCTCAGTGTATATTGTTAGGTTCCAACCAGAGTCTTGTGTAGACCAGTCAGCATTGTGTGAGATGTTGTGGTCCCTACTTACTTTATGACAATTGGAGAAAGCATGCCTCCTACCTTCAATTATCTGGTGGCTTCATAGTTTATTGCATAGTAGACAGCATTTGCCTTGGCAGCAGGGTAGATCTGTATTCTGTATCTGAAGGTCAGATGGAAATGGCAGTGTGGCAGGCACAGAGCCACGAGGAAAGACTTACTCTGACTGGGTGAAGAGTGGAGCCGGCGGGATGCTGCACCGGAACAGAAGTGCAGTGAAAGTGAAACGCAGGAGGAAAAAATGCTGCGCTAAAAGAAAAAGAGTAAAAGGAATGGCGGAGTTGGAAGGAGCCAGGGCTGGCTTCCACATCGGTGTGGGCATGCTTTATGGCAGCGTGCTGGGGCTGAATTAATGGCTGGCCCCCTGAGACCGGGATAAAAGGCCCAGCAGAAGAGCAGCTTAGGGGACCGGGGAGTGAGTTCCCCGATAGGCCCAGAATGACCCAGAATAGAACAGAGTTCCACTGCAGGGACATGGTGGCTGCCCCGGGAAGGGGCTTTCCAAGATAAGCAGAGCCATACAAGGCTCAGTGACTTACCTGAAGAAGTACTGTGGACTCCGGACATCTCCAGCCCAGATTGGATCCAGGCAGGACCTGAAGGGACAAAAAGAGATGGACGTCTGAGCCACAGCAAGTATAGAGCCAAGAGAAAGACAGAGACACTGGGGAGCAAGGTAACCCAGGGTTGGAAAGACGCTTAGGTAGGACCAAGTACGGTTGGGGAAAACTCGGACATGATAACATCCCAATCCGACCATCATAAATTCAGAAGACTGGAACACCAGAGTCTATACTGTACCAGCACTAGCAATCCAGAAACAACATCTTTGGTTGGCATTAGGTGGGGTGTAGGGGTGGCAGAGACCCAAGTAGGAAGAACAGTCAGGAAGATTGAAAGAAAGTACCAGGAAGTGCGGGACAAACTATCTTCCTCCTAATTAAAATAATTTATTCCAACAAGACATGGCAGGGGAGACCCCCCTGGGACCCTTCCAAGATCTAATCCAGTAACAAGCCTGTCTCTTCCTTAAGCAATGGCAAAACCAGAAAAGCCCCTACAGACATGACGCATGGGTGAATGGTACGGGAGACTACAGGCAGCTACAATGAGAATCACATTGCAAGAGGTGATATATTTGGATGAACCACAAACTCAAGGTTATCCTGAATGTTGACTGGAATTACTAGCCCTGGTTGCCTATTCAAATTCTAGTTTGGGATGTTATGCCTTCTCTGCCTGGTTTATTAGCACTTTAGAATAAATGGGAATCCTCTACTCTGCTTTCATTTGTGGCCCTTATAAATTCTTGGTTGCTTTGGTTAAGTGAATAACATTGCTGTCATTTTTAAACTATTTTTTAGGATTTCTCTGTATTAATCATGAAGAACAGTCTTTGTACCAAGACAGTGCTATTACATTATCAAGTGCAAAATAAGACCCTTTTAAAGAGAGACTGCCATTATGCTCCAAGATCTAACCCTTGGTAAATATGACAGTCTCTACTGAATCTCGCAGGTGTTGATCTAACGGAACAAAAAGTTTATTATAAAGCACATCAAGATTCTCTATCTATGCCTGTAAATGTCCTGTCCTAGACAGTGATACCCTTATGCATTACGCAGTGCTCCACATAGAATACCTCCTAAATGAAAGGTCGTGTGCGTGCAAGCGAAGTGGCCTGGGGGGCAGGCTAACTAGCATTGGCATTCAGTTGGATTGATAAGAAACCTAGAGACACTGCTATTTCTGATTTTGGAGGCAGCTCATGTGCAGCAGTACAGAGAACCTGGAGCACTCGTGCCTGGCACTATCAGTTTACCATGTAGTTGTGCCCCTAATAATAATGAAAAATATTATCCTGTATAAATTGAATATACAATATGGAAAGCTTTTTTTGCTTTTTAGCTTTACATATACATGCATGGTATAAAGGGAAGTGACCCTATCCATTCATGTGACCTACCCAGAGTTTAGGTTTGAAAGAGCCAAACTAAGAGTGCTGGTCACTAATTTTCCAGTAGAGTATATTTCTATTGGAAAAGGCAAACTTGGTTAAATTACAATGTTCTGTCTGGTTTCCTGTCAGCCTGCCTGATGGACTGCTGCAAACTGGGAACCTTACAGCCTTGGAAGCCTTGGATGGAGCCAAGGTCTCTCAAGGTGTGTAGACTCCTCCAACCACAATTGAGTGTCTGGAAGACCTGGGAGCCCCAGGTCAAGCCTAAACATACAGAGCATCACAGGCTGCCCCTTTCAAGAATTGGGGAAATAGGGACACACAGCACTGAGGTGGAGTCAATTGCCATAAACTGCCTTTCTGCAGGACTTCTTAGCAACAACGCTGTTGGCTTAGACCCTCCTGCTTAATCCTGACTTTTTTTTCCTGTCTTGGATCTCCTGGCCTTGATCAACTGCTTGCCCTGACCTTGGTTCTAGTTTGACCCCTGGCTTGAAATCCCGGAAAATGGATTAACGCTTGGCTTTGACCTTAGCTACTTGCATTCTGATAAATCATTATTCCCTCCCTCATTCCTCTCTTGCTGGGATCATAAGATCCCAGCAGTCTTTCCTGCCCAAGTGCAGGGGGGCTGGACCCGATGATCAGTAAGGTCCTTTCTAGCCCCCAACAACTATGAATCTATGAATCTGGAAGATCTGGAGATCCATTCCTTAAGAAAATACAAAGTTTCAAGGTTTATTTTTCTTATGCACAATGAGAGATTTTTTTTTGAACTTTCAGAGTTTCCCAGGGGTCCAGGCTCTGATCAGCCCTAACACCATGTTCTTTCTAGTACTCTGGTTCACAAGCTCAAATGTACAGGGAGGAAATGGAAAAAGCCAAGACCTTTCACATTGCTTTCCAATGCATAAGCCCATGGAGCTATGCTACTTCATATATGAATCACCAGCAAACTATTGCTCCCTGCTGAAAGGAGAAAGGACAAGAAGAAAACAGTTCAGTAATCTAAGCTGCTCCTGGCTCTAGCATACTACTCTATACTCAGGAGTATCACAATAATACACTTTAGCCCATGATAACTGTCAATATCTCTCTTAGTACACTGTAATTAGAGATCTTTTTAAAGAGTGATACTTAAAAAACACAAATATGCTATCATATCATTTTCAGGATTTGTGAAAGACACTTTTCAGAGTAGAAAATAAGAAACAATTACAGGTTATTGATGACAACTGCAAACATATTCGTAATTACTGAAGGTGTTTGAAAAAAGATTAAGAAAAAAAAATTACCTTTGGAATTTTAGGATGATGGTTATCTTATAAGCAATTATAATAATGTGTAAGTGTTTGAAAAGAAACCTCACTTTTTAAATATTAAAAATACAAATTTTGCCTTAATTTATGGCATAATCATCTAAGATTGGTAATCTATTTTTTTCCAGTTTGTACCACAATCATTACAAATTGCAGAAGATGGCAAAGAGCATGTTTTGACCATCCTAAGCACCATACCCATTACTTGCCAAGATCAAGGTGGCATCTGTAAAATTACTTTACAACTGAGTACTGAAGATTCTGGTAAGTGTTTTACATATTACATTCAAATCAGTGTGATTATTTTTTGCAACTTACATGTTAAAATTAATTTAAAGGAAAAATAATACATTTAAATGCTACTAAGGAGGTGAAAACTAAAAAACACGTTTTGTGTAAAAGAGAGTAGATGAAAGCACTCAATTTGTCAGTGCATTAAATAATTTAAATAACAAACCTAAATAGTAATTTACTGCAATTCATTAGAGAAATAAATATAAAGAAAAACATTTATTTTAAATTCTGGGAGAATAAAATAGTACTACAAGCTCCTGCATCACAGATAGTTCTTAGCCAAAAGGCATTCATAACAATTTCATCAATCCTATTAATTGTCAATAAGAACCACATCATTAGAGTTAGGAATGAATTCTCAGGATGAGTCTATGACACAAAAGAGAATAACCTGCTAAATTTATATCGCTTGTTTTTCTGTAATGTACTGCCACAGCCCCAAGAAGCCCATACTCTAAAACCTCTTTTTTTCTTTTAAAGATATAAGCATGTGAGTAATTTACACACAAGTAGTCCTAAGTAACTTAGCCCTGTTAGTCTGAAGAGTTAGTTAGGTATGTTAGGGCCTTGTTACGCTCTGTACTATGAGCTGCACAAAGGCTGATCAGCGTTAGTGCTAGTCACAGCCTTAGTCTAGAAACCTTGTCTGACTGTACCCCTGTGACTTGAGGCTAAACTGTGAATTCCCACTAGAGGGCTGTTGAGTCAGGCAGGGGTGTCTGAGATCCTGGGATACTGGAGGACTTCAACTTGGGTGGCACATCTGTGAGGAGTGATCACACCTTAATGGAAGAGTGTCTCTAGTGGGTTATGGAATAGAGAAAATCCCACACAATTTACTGATTCGTTTTGATGCACTGGCTGGGGGAGTAGTTAGCTGATTGCACGATTTCACAATGATTACACACTTAATTTATACAACACAATGTTATTTTAAAACTCTTTGCTACGTATATAACACTGCTTACCTTTAAGAAACACCACAAACATTAAAAACACAATAATTACATATATCAGAAACAATGCTCCGAATGCACTTCCTTCCCAAACATGGCTATAAGAATTAGTGTTACAAAAACAACTACAATTACAACTAAAAGTTAAATTTGAATCAATACTATTATTTTTCATAATATACTTACAATCCTAGAATTCCGAGAAGCCAAATACCAAAATATGGTTTCATTCCTCAGTAGTACGATTTAATGGGTTGGCCTCAGTAGTACGGTTCAATGGGCTGGGCTCACCAGTGATAGGACTACGTCCCCTTCCTTCAGTCCCTTTCAGGTGCTCCACGGCTTCAGCGTGAACTAAGAGATTCGTGTTCACGGAGAGGTTGGATTAGGTGATCAATCTAATCCGAGTTTACACTTGCGATTCTTCCTTCGTTGTTCTGCAAGTGAAGTCACCTCCAAATTGGGACAGTAAGTTACAGGTTTTTATTGAGTGAGCTGCCGTCATTGGGATCCTCCTACTCAACTTATCATACCTCCCAAATTTGGGCTCGGATCTTACTCAACAGAAATTACCTTTGTTGAGCATTTTTAAATTATTCTTGGGGAGACTTCCATATCACTGTAAATACTCTTTTCTTAGCAATTTGGTTAAAAGGCCTTAGGCTTTGATGTCTCGGAATTCAGGATATTTGCTTTCTTTGTAAAAAACTTCTAAAGATACAATTTAAATTAAGACTTTAAGTGAAGTCAGGACATTTCGCACGTAGCTCTGAAACAATGAGCTAGATAAGGAGATAAATCCTATCTTCTTCCTGAAACTGGCTAATGGGCAACCTTTACAAACATTCAAACTATTTCATTCAATATGACAAAGAGAAGCTGGGTAGTGCAGATAAGAGATAATCCTGCCCTGAAGTGATATAACATTGAGCCGCATCATGAGTGTGTAAAACCACTTTAAGGTGTTCATGTGCAGACAATCCAGGGGTTAAGAGCTCCAGGAGCTCCCCAAGATTACTGTGTAACATGGCCCTTGGTTTGATATCAGGCAGAAGGCAAGGTAGAGATGTACCTTATAGACTAAAGCTAGAAATAGATGTCACTCAATAGATGTCGCCCAATGTGTCCTGGAACAGTTGATCAGCTTCACTGGGCAAAACAGACATCATCCATGGTCCCACCTGTTAATCTTGTGGGACAATGGGTAATGTGTTTCCTGTTTCCACAGATGTGTCCTGAGATTGCCAGGAGTACATCTCTGGAAGTGAGGAAAACTGAGCAGGTGCTTCCAAGGCTTGACCCTACAGGGGAGTTCCCAAGGCACATAGGACCAGGCCTCTCAAGCTCCAAGAGTGTCTACCAGGGGCAAATGAAGAGTGCCGGTATCTCTGGACTGCCCACTGTCTCCTGCTATAAAGCAAATTGGCTTTCATCATTTAGACCACATTTAACACAATCCAGCTGGTGAAGGTTTGTTCTGCAATTTCATGTTCAAGTCAGCTTTTAAGGTTCCACTGTTTTAAGAGCAGCTACTCTGAGGTCAACAAAGGAATGTCCAGGAGCACATTATCACTGGAGAAACAACACAGATTATAACTCTGTCCAAGTTTGTGGATGACACAAAACTGTGGGGAGAAGTGGACACGCCGGAGGGCAGGGAACAACTACAAGCAGACCTGGACAGGTTGGACAAATGGGCAGAAAACAACAGAATGCAATTCAACAAGGAGAAGTGCAAAGTGCTGCACCTAGGGAGGAAAAATGTCCAGCATACCTACTGCCTAGGAAATGACCTGCTTGGTGGCACGGAAGCGGAAAGGGATCTTGGAGTCCTAGTGGACTCCAAGATGAACATGAGTCGGCAGTGTGACGAAGCCATCAGAAAAGCTAATGGCACTTTATCGTGCATCAGCAGATGCATGACGAATAGATCCAAGGAGGTGATACTTCCCCTCTATCGGACGCTGGTCAGACCGCAGCTGGAGTACTGCGTGCCATTCTGGGCGCCACACTTCAAGAGGGATGTGGATAACCTGGAGAGGGTCCAGAGAAGGGCCACTCATATGGTTAAGGGCCTGCAGACCAAGCCCTATGAGGAGAGACTAGGGCACCTGGACCTCTTCAGCCTCCGCAAGAGAAGGTTGAGAGGCAACCTTGTGGCTGCCCATAAGTTCATCACGGGGGCACAGAAGGGAATTGGTGAGGTTTTATTCACCAAGGCGCCCCCGGGGGTTACAAGAAATAATGGTCACAAGCTAGCAGAGAGCAGATTTAGACTGGACATTAGGAAGAACTTCTTCACAGTTCGAGTGGCCAAGGTCTGGAACGGGCTCCCAAGGGAGGTGGTGCTCTCCCCTACCCTGGGGGTCTCTGCCTGTGCAGGGGGTTGGACTCAATGATCTGTTGAGGTCCCTTCTGACCCTAACATCTATGAATCTATGAAAACCCAAGATTCAGTCACATATTTCTCTACCAGTATCACATATGCTATCACCTGCTTACAGTGGCCCTCTTCTGTTTGCATTGGACAGACAGGAAAATCTCTACATGAAAGAATGAGGTGACACCAATCTGACAGCAAGTCTAAAAATACACAAAAGCCTGTGGCAGTGAACACTTTAACCCCCCTGGGCATCTCATTGCTGACCTCAGAGTAGCTGTTCTTAAACAGCAGAACTTTAAAATCTGACTTGAACACTTTTAGTCACCTTGCCTTTAAGCATATAAAGTTGCATAACTTGGTACAGGATTAGGGCCCAAGACATATGACACTACTTGGGCTGAGAATAGGTGTCACATTTATTCCAGGATACCATCTTTCCTGGGACAAAATGCAGGCTTACAGACAACCATGTCATAGAAATCAGAGAAAATTAGGGTTGAAAGGGACCCCAGGAGGTTATCTAATCTCACCCTCTGCTCAAAGTAGTATAATCCCCAACTACAGCATCCCAGCCAAGGCTTTGTCTATGCAGGTGTTAAAAACCTCCAAGGATGGAGATTTCACAACCTGTCTAGATAATCTGTTCCAGTGCTTTACTCTCTTCCTCATGAGAAAGTTTTTCCTAATATCTAACCTAAACTTCCCTTGCTGCAACTTGAGACTGTTGCTCCTTATTCTGTTATCTATACCACTGAGAAAAGTCTGGCTTCAGTCTCTTTGTAACCACCCTTCAGTTTGTTGAAGGCTGTTATTAAATCCTCCCTCAGTCTTTTCTCCTCCAGACTAAAGCAGCCCAGTTCCCTCAGCCTCTCCTCACAACTCACATGCCCCAGTTTCCGGACCATTTTCATTGCCCTCCACTGGACTCTCTCCAATTAGTCCACATCCTTTCTGTAGCTGGGGGGCCCAACTGGACACAATACTCCAGATGTGGCCTCACCAGTGCTGAATAGAGAGGAATAATCATTTCCCTCAATTTGCTGGCAACACTCCTACTAATGCAGCCCAGAATATTATTAGCCTTCTTTGCTACAAGGGCACACTGTTGGCTTATATTCAGCTTATTGTCCACTTTAACTCCCAGGTCCTTTTCTGCAGGGCTGCTGCTTAGCCAGTTGGTCCCCAGACTGTACCAGTGCATGGGGTTGTTTCATCCTAAATGCAGGAGTTTGCACTTGTCCTTATTGAACTTCATGAGATTTATTTTGGCCCAATCCTCCAATTTGTCTAGGTTTCTCTGAATCCTAGCCCTACCCTCCAGCATATCTACTACTCCCCCAGCTTGGTGTCATCTGAAAACTTGCTGAGGGTGCACTCTGTCCCATCTTCCAGGTCACTGATGAATAGTTTGGGCAAAACTGGCTCCAGAACAGATGCCTGGGGCACTCTACTTGACACCGGCTGTCAACTAGACAAAGCCCTTGATTTGTACCTTTTGAGCCCAACGATCCAGCCAGTTTTCTATCCACCTTACAGTTCATTCATCCAACCCACACTTCCTTAGCTGGCTTGTGAGGATGCTGTGGGAGACTATATCAAAAGCCTTTATAAAATCAAGGTATATCACATCCACTGCTCTCCCTGCATCCACAAAACCAGTCATCTCATCATAGAAGGCAATTAGGTTGATCAGGCATGACTTGTCCTTGGTGAATCCATGCTGACTGTTCCCAATCACCTTTCTGTACAGTTATCCTAGGACTGCAACACTAAATCAATGGCAGAAACATGGCACTGCATTCAGCCACTCACTAAACCCTGATTGGGAAGGCACTGTGTGTACATGTCAATTCCAGGATATTATTGCTTAGGGATAAACACAAACAACTTACCGAGGGACAAATACAACATCTGTTCCTAGCCTTAGATGTGGAAGAAAGTCATAAAATATTGCAGGGATTGGTTTGTATTCCAAATAATCTGATTTTTGCAGTACTGGAGTATAAACTAAGGACACTGCATTGTCTGACAACAGTAAAGTTTCAGAATTTTTCCCCTTTTACAAATATTAAGGACAATAACCTAGTTCTATATTACATTCTATTTCCACAAATGAAATAAGCACTTTTTTTGTTTAGGGGGAGTTGTTTGCTTTGTTTTTGTTTTTTTTACTAAAACAGTCCCTTTTTACTGGCATTTTCTCTTGATTTGTTTCTAAATTAATCTTTCCTTTGGAATGCTGGTGAATTTTCCTAGAAAGCATTTTGTAATTTTAAGCTGCAGTATTCTGAAGTGAAAGTGGGCGACTTCTGCTTCTATTCAAAACTACAGGCTTTTGTTTGTCATTTCATCACCTAAAAAGCCAAAGCTTTTTCAAAGAGTTCTGTTGCCCCTAAGGTGAACAGAATCGATGAGGGTTCCCATCGTAATCAAAGAGGGTTGTGTCTGAGGACAGAATCACAGGCTAAGTACAGATAGTCAAAAAGCCTGAGGCAGAATCAATCCAATCTTCGCAGGCTTCTCTAGATTGGACCGATAACAAATGGAACGCATATTCACTCTTCAGTGAAAGGCAGGCACGTCTGTACTGGCCCAGGCCAGAGGGTGAGGGGTGCTCGAGCACATCTACCAGCCTGCTAGCCATTGCCCAGCCCAGCCAAGGGGACAGAGGGGAGTCATCCTGATTGCCTGTCCAGCACCCACCCCACAACCTCCTGCTGTCCTCCCACAGAGGGGAAGGAGTCCCCCATCCCAGTGATGGCCCTCCTGAGACATGTGTCTGCCCATTTGAAGGAGTCCCCTATCTCAAGCGGTCTTCCCCTCATCAACTTGCAAGTCAGGTTCACGTGCTAGGGACAGAAGTTCCACATGAACCAGTTTAAGTGAGCAGACCGGGTTTAAACCTGTAACAGAAGATGCTCTGCTACCCTGGGCTAGGCTGTGCTGTCTGCTCCAGCGGAGCATGGCTGGCCCTGCCCCTGCCCCTCTGCTCTCTAGCTGGAGCAGGGGCGAGGGCATGGCCAGGCACTGGCCCTTTAAGGTGAAGGGGGCAGGGAAGAAGTATATCCCCCCCCCAGCCATTTCTCATTTCTCCACTTGCTGCTTTAGCAGCTGGGCATGTGGCAGCAGCATAAAGCAAACAGAGACAGGGGTTTAATTCCCTGCTCCATCACTGTCCCAGTGGCATGGACCCCAGCCAGGGTAAGTTGGGGTCTGCCTGGCACTCCATCCTCACTGCTGCAGCAGTAGGGGTGGGAGTGTTGCCAAACACTGGCTGGCATGGCCCCCTGAGGCAAAGTGGGCAGGGCAGGGGTTTATTCCCCCCTCCATCCCCAGTGGACAGCAGCCACGCTCTGCTAGCCCTGACTGCCACCTCCACCAATCGCTCCCAGTGCAAGGCGAGCAGTGGAATAACCCCCCTTCCTTCCTCCTTTGCCAGACTCTGAAGGGAGGGGGAAATAGGGAGAGCTTGGGGGCTATGGCCACCCATCTGAGCCCTGATGCCAGAGCTCAGCCTCGCTGTGCAATCTGTGGCAGCTCTGCCTGCCCCGCTCCCACCCACAGCGCAGCCCCCACACTGAGAAGAGGCTTGCACACCCAGGACACCAGCACAGGGGCTCCTGCCCCATCAGGATCCCTCCCCCTCGCTGCTCCAGCGGCAGTGGTGGCAACATGGCCAGAGGCCGGCCAGCATGGCTCCCTTAGGTGAAGGAGCACAGAGGGGGTCTATTTCTCCCTTCCCTCCAGCATCTGGCAAAGTGGGCAAGGAAGGGGCTTATTCTTCCACTCATCTCATGCAGGGAGTGATCAGCAGAGATGACGGTTGGGGCTAGCAGACCCTGGCTGTGGTCCCCCAGGGACAGAGGGGGCAGAGGGAGGAATAAACCCCTTCCCTGCCCGCTTTGCCTCAGGGAGCCATGCCGGCCAGCATCTGGCCATATCCCTACCCTTGCCTCTGCCTTTGCAGCAACGATGGGAGAACACTAGGCAAACCCCAGCTTGGGTTGGTGCTGGTGGGACAGGGAGGGGGGAAATTAAACCCCCTCCCTGGCCAGTTCACTTGAGACTACTGCTGGGGCTGGCCATGCCCCCTGCTAATCCAGCAGCAATGTGGGGGGAAATACCTGACAGGAGCCAGTCTGCCCCAGGCAGAAAGACCCTGGGTGAGGTCCCAGGGCTAGAGGAGAAGGAGGGGGGAAATAAACCCCCTCCCTGCCCCTTCACCTCAGGAGCTATGCTAGCCAGTGCCTGGCTGCACCTCCACCCCTGCAGCAGTGAGGGGCAAGGACCCTGACACAGGCTGCTGCACTCCAGCCACACAGACCTGAACTGGGGTCCATGCCACTGGGACAGGGGATGGAAGAGGGAATTAAACCCCCGTCTCCATTCACTTTATCCTGCCGTGGGGGCTGGCCACACCCCCGTTGCTGGAGCTGTGAGGGCAGGGGTGTAAAGTGCGTAGCAGGTGCTGCTCCCCTCCCTGCCCCTCTAGGCACACCGTGGCTAGGGCCCCTGCAGGGCAGGGTGGGTGTTTAAATGCCTCCACAATCATACTCAGGGCTGCCTGGGTCTGGCCACATCCCCCCAGCTCTAGTGCCCTCCACCTTTGGGGCTGAGCCACCCCAGGAAGTTGCCTGCATTTCCTGAGTCAAAAATGCATGTCTATTCACTTGCAAATTGGTTCAATCTACACAGGTTAGACTAACCTGCAAAGATTGAATCAATTCAGGCTCCAGCTTTTTGAATGTCTGTTCTTAACCATAGGGACTGGGGCTGAGCAGCCAACCTGGCTAGGGTGGGGAAAATCATTCTCAGTGCAGGGCTCCCTGCAGCTGGGCTGACTTGGACTCAGAGGGAGCCTGGATCAGGGTGAGGAATCCCTACCCTCTTCCCCAGGCCCCTAATTTCCCTTTAGGGCTGACAGGTGCAGGCGTGATGCAGGTTGGGGACAGAGGTTTTGCTGCTTCAGCTCTGTGACTGCCCAGAGGCAAAGGTGGCCCAGCTCAGCAAGAGCAGAGGAGCATTGACAGAGCATCAGCCCAGCCACCTGGTGAGGAAGAGTTAGGGGGAGGACTACGTATTATCCTGGGATGCTGTGGGATTGCAAAGCAACTTGAGTCAAGAGGAGTGTCAGGACTACAGTTCTCCACCTCTGAGAAATTGCTCCTCTTCTTAAAAACTCATGGCTAAATCAGAGCTAGATTCTGAAATGTTTTTTGCATATGTGATTATTGTTTTGTGGTTGACCCAACAGTGGTTAAAATGTTTAAAAAAAACCCCTTATCTGTGGATATATAATCCACGCCCTGTTGAAGTAGTGACAACAGGCAACATTGATTTTAATGAAGTAAGAATTTCCCCACAGGTCTTTGTCTTCTCCCCTCTAATGTTCCATTGACATACACATTAAATAGAACTTCTAAAACAAAAAAAGAATCAATAATTCTCTGTTGTACCCCAGTCTATCACTTTACCCTTTCTTCTCATCTCCTTTTAATCTCTCTGATTTTCAGAAACAAGCTCTTCTATAAATTCAAATCCATCTTCCTTTTCTCCCAATTCTCAGCCCTGGCACCAAAGGGGGGAAAAATTACATTCCAAATGAGATCATAACACAGTGATCTTAAGCTGAACTGTACCTTATGGTTTCAGCATCTGTGTTGGCTCCCAGACATGGACTGGTTTGAATTTCCTCGCGGCTTAGTTATACATTGTCTACATATTCCTCTTGGCTTGCTGTCTGCATCAGTCTAACAAGTGAACTTATTTAGGCTCATGAGGAAAGATTTCTGTATGTAGTAAGTGCCTAAAGAGGCAGATTGGTACCTGCTGGAATTTTTCAAAGTATCTAAAGCAACTTAGATACCTAAGTCATATTGAAATCACATGGGAACTAAGTGTCTGTATTCTAAGGCACCTAAATACCATTGAAAAGCTGCCCGATTAATATATGCGCAGTGAGCTAACAAGACTGCGGGATGAGTTTGCTAGGGACTAAATGTAAAGCAGACTGTTTGCCACAGGTCTATTCCATACTCACTGCATGGTTTAGCGTTCCCTAATATACTAAAGGAGGTGGTGGGGTTCAGTGTCCAGAAGTGGAATTATTTTCAAGGTGTTAATGGACTTGACACATGGTGCTGAGATGCAGATAAAGCGCTACCAATTAACTAGCCTTTGCAGGAAGTTGTCACAGAAGTGGCAACTTTCTGTCACTTTTAATCATCTCATTTATGCAGCTTGAACTAATAAACAACTATCATCCTTGATTGTTCCACCCTAAATGTTTGCCTAAGTGACACCGGCCTGGATCAATTCAACTGAGATATTTTTATACATTTAAGATTTAACACCTCCTGCTTTATATATATGCATATGTTTATTCAGTGCCCTATTTCCCGTTGTATTTTTGCTTCAAAGAAAGCTGTGGCCTTCCACAGATTTAAATTGGCTGCAATGCTACACATTGAAAGTAAAGACTCTTTTAATTTTGGTTACATTTATACTGAAAGAACTTAAATGACAAACTCCTTGTCTAGCTCAGTTCATGTACCACAACTGTTGAGTTAATTATGTAGGGAATAGGTGATAAGAAAGCCAATTACAAGCATAGAAATCTCTCTCTAGGTTAGATAATATCATAATGAATGCTAGACCCATCAGAGTGTATGGTATACTGCTTCTGTTAAGTCTATCGTTGTTAGTTAGACAAGATGATTTTGTTTGATTTTAAACTTTTGTTCTGGGCAGTGAGCTCAGCTCACAGGGTCATAATGGTAATAGCTATCCCTTATGAAAAGCATCTGTTTAATTGAATAAAAAAACCTTGAAAATGAGCCAATACCTTTTCATAGAACTGTAAACCAGATTTCAGGATTTGATACTTAAAAGTATTTTCTATTAAATTATATGGGTTTTTAGTTCAAATTCTATAGAACTCCATCAACTTAATCTCAATTAAATAGCATATGTCTTTTCCATAAGGGATCAAATACTGATTACTAGCTGATATTGAACACATTATTTGAATATATTTATGCCAGCTCTCTACTATAAATTATTTAAGAATTCTATAAATTATGAATCATCACTCTATTTTTTTGCCAAATCCCATTTCCAATATTTTAGGACCCTGTACTTGTTATACTCTAAGTGTTGAATCAGGATGTGAAAACTAAATATTCTGCATTAATTTTTGCTCCCATGAAGTCAGAAGCAAAACTCTCATTGACTCCAATATGGCTAGGGAGCTGGACTGGTGACCTCATGAGGTGTCTTCCAGCCATACTTGTCTATGATTCTAGAGTTTCACCACATGTCTTTAAAGGATCCATTGACATCAGGTGTAATGCTTTGAACTATGTAGCTATAATTCAAATCCTGTTTAAGTGGTTCAGCGACAAACAGTATTGGAGCCCAGTTGCTTTCTGGAACTCATGTTAAAAAATGGTGGTCTCTATCCAGTTCCTACAGAACATGTCCATCTGATAAAACTTATACTATTGAATAGTTGGACACTTTGTTCATGAGGGAAGCATCAATACAGAGGCACAAGACTAAGAATGTATACAGACAGCCAATTCACCTCCGGAGGTAAAAGTCCTCGAGGTAAAATCTGGAATCCATTAGCAGAACTGCATGAGTAACCTTTTAGTCTCCTTGCTCTGTCTATTTTATGGACAGCAATGACCATTCAAATTATCTCTGAAGCTTATATAGCTTCCATTACCATTCACATACATTAATGTATTATCCTCACAACACCTCTGCAAGACAGGCAGGTGCTATAACACTCATTTTACATAACAGGAAACTGAAGTACAAAAAGATCAAATCCACAAAAGGATTTAAGCATCTAGCTGTACCTATGGGAACTAAAGTCCACAACTAAACCCTTGTTCTGTGCATAATCAGAACCACCTAAGTGTTGTCAGCACTGAGGAGCTAGGTGCCTAACACATGGCTTAGTTTGTTTGGAACTTATGCATCTCTGATTTGGTTAGTCTATAACAGGGGTGGGCAAAATATGGCCCACAGGCCAGATCTGGCCCACCAAGCACTTTTATCCAACATGTGGAACCCCACAATGAATTGCACCCTGCCCAATGCTTCCACCCACAAGAGTGGAAGCAAGTCACCCATGTGGACACACAGTCCCAAACATACCCTATTGCACCACAATCCTACCCTTGTGGGAAGAAGGGCGCAGCCCAGCCAGCACGCAGCTTTGGGGCAGGGCTGCTGCTGCCGCAGCCCCCAGGGACCTGCTCCACTTCCCAGGTTTCCTGCTGGCTCCAGACTGCAGGTAGGGAAGAGACGGGGCTGGGGGTGGGGCTGGCAGCAACACAGAGCCCATGTCAGGGAGGGCAGCAGCAGCACGGAATGCAGCTGGGAAGCGTGTGGGTATGAGGGAACACAGGGGCTGTGGGTACCCCCCCACATATACTTTCCCCCCATACTCCCTCCATGGCATGAAGCTCCAGCAGGTGATGGCAGCAGCAGTAGGTGGGGTGCTCAGGGTGCAGGTGTCTGGCAGGGCATGGCTTTAGCCAGCTCTGCACATTGCAGCAAGGGGCGTAGCCTCCATTGGGCCGTCTGCATCACTGGCACTCCCCGCACTAACACACAGCCCCTGCACTCACCGGGCATAGAGGGAAGCCCCACATGCTGGAGCCAGCTGCCTTCCCTGCCTGGGCTGCATGGCAGGGGAGGGAACCCCCAGGTTCGTTCCCCTGGGGGGCAGGGAAGGCAGCCAGCTCCAGCGCTTGGGGCTTCCCTCCTGGCCCAGAAAGTGCAAGGGCTGCACATGTATGGCAGGAAGTACCAGTGATACAGATGGCCCAGTGAATGCTGTGCCCCTTGCTATGATGTGCAGCTCTGGCCGGAGCCATACCCTGCCAGGCACCTGTGCCCGAGTGCTCCACCTGCTACTCCTGTGCCATGGGGGAGTGTTGGAGTCCCCACACCCCGCACCTGCCCTCACACCCCACAAACCCCACACCCTGCCCCCTCAACCCCCCACATATACATGACCCCCAACATACCCTATGTCCCCCACACCCCCCACCCGACCCCCTCACAAGCCCCCCCCACAAACCCACACCCTACCACATATACATATCCCATTCACACCCCTCCATATACACCCACACACTCCATATACCCCCACACCCCACCGCACACACACACACACCCCTGCCCACACCCCCAGTATATACAAGACTAAGAATTTCTTTTTGAGTTATTATGCAATCCCCTCTATATACAGTATGCAAATACAAATCATGACAAAAATATTTTTGTAATAAAATTAAAATATGTTACAGAAGGTGTTTGACTTTTAGTGTATGATTTGTTTTTTTTCTGGTTCTAAGATGGC
>NW_005842590.1:299295-312412 GCF_000455745.1 Alligator sinensis
GAGCATTTCTGGGGGACAAGGGGAGGGAATTCCAGTGTCAAAGATTAGGGGTGTAGGGGTAGGATTTCCATCCCAAGATGGTGACAAGGGTGCGGAGCAACCATCAAGGGGCGCAGCTATCCACGCAGTGCTCGACAGCTTCCCAAAACTCATTAAGTGGTCCTCTACCCAAAATAATTGTCCGCCACAGTATATAAGGTATATAAGGTGCATATCTACCTTGCCTTCCACCTGATTTGATTCTAACATGACTAACTACTTCTTTCTGCTCATAAACTTTCAACTTTCAAGCTGGATCCACATACACACAACACACACAACATAAAGTTAGTGGGGTGTGGAGGACAATCTATTAGCCAGTAGCCCAGTGGGTACAGAATTCACTTATCAAGAAGGGCAGAGACATAGGTCAAGATTCTCTCCTCTTCCTGAGAGGATTTAAATCTGCATATCCCACCTCTGAAATTAATGCTCTAAACACCATGTTCTGAAATGCTTTATGGTCCCGCAGAAAGTGTGGTAGAGCGGGAAAACACAGGGCTCCCAAAACACAGTCAACTTATTTCTTCCAAAAACCTCAAATTCATCCAATAATGATTTAAGCACCCATCTTCCCTCCTACAACTTGAACCCCTCTTTAATTTCTAATTAAACAAACTTCCACCAACTCTATTTTGTGATGCAGGTAACACACGGGCAAATTGACAATAGATTTTAAAGTACCTTGGCCTGTGATTCTTCTTCCAGCATAGTCTTATTCTTTGTCATCTTTATTCTGTGGGCTTGGGATAGGAGTGTCACTCAGGAAGATATAAGAACCTGTAGATAGAAAGACATAGTGGGAACACAGGAAAATATGTATTGCAAAGAGAAATACAACCAATATCTGCAAAGTGATGCCAGATTAGGTTAGTCACAACCACAGTTTGCACACAAAACCCCATCTGGTTTCAACGTACATGTGTGTCTGAAGAAGGAATATGTATGTTTGAAAGTAAACAGCGTGGGGACAACTGTTCAATATCTTTTATCAAGCTCAGTGTTCATGTACATTTTAGATAGTCTCGCCCAGGGACCCCCAAACATAGCCCTTTCAACATGCCAGGTGGATCTGCAGCAGATGCCCTGTACAGAAGGCAGCTGTGCAAGAGCCTCACTCACTGTGACAGCGGTGACAGACTTTGCCCAGGATGGAAACCGCGTCAGTTATATCAGAGCCGAGCCAGTCAAAAGCAGTGATCTCTTCTGGAGGGCTTACACACCAAAGGATGTAAAGGTTGGTTATTAAATTAACTTGGGGAAAAAATGGCAAACTTAAGCAGAAGTTTTGCTGAGAGGAGATGGAAAAGTACAACAAAAATCTTTCACATTAGGGGATAATTGTTAGCAGAGTAAGTCAGCACAGTGACCTAATGTGCCAAAAAAATAACACGCAGAGCATTTTGTTTTAGCAGACTTGTGTTGTGTTTGGTTACTAGTCAGCAAATCAGCAAGACCAACAGCTGGATAATACTTGTAATCACACTTGAATGTACGTGCCTTAAGAGCAGGGAAAGCCTGTTTGGGGACTGAACGTTCCTTTACAAAGAGGTGAGGAAAACAACATCCAGGAGAAGGAGATATGCTGTGGAACAGAGAACAGGAAAGAAAAGCTGCCCCGCAAGGAAACTTACTTCCATTGGTTAAGCTTTCCCAGCTATGCTTCACAACAAAGCTAATTCAGGTGATAGAGAGTCACTTAGTAATTAGAGAAGGACACAGAGAGTCAGGTCTCCTGTGTTCAATTTTCAACTCTGCCAATAACTCATTGTGAGACCTCTGATCATACACTTAACCTCTCTGTGTCTCTGTTTATCCATGTATAAAATGGGCATAATAAAAATAATTAGAATTCATGAGCCAACCCTGCTTGTTTTATTTGCATTTACTTCAAAAGCCCTTTTCAAGTGACTGAGGCAAAGAGGACTTAGCCTAATGTTCATGCAGTTCCTTGAGATTTGTAGAAGAGAGCTGTGATAGAAGTGTACAGTAATGTTTCTATGTGATGGAAGGAAAGGACCACTGTGCCAGAATGCACATTTCAGTTGGCTAAAAAACACATAAACTGTAAACAGCTGCAAAGCCCGAATAAAAAGATGTCAATGCCTCTCGTGCCACAAATGCCCAAAATTGTGGCCATGACTAAAGGTGGTAAAAATTGTGCTTCTTTTTGGTAGACCACGTCTGGTTGCTTTATGGGGGGAAAGTACAGGCAATTTAGACCTGCCTGAACTCCAGCTGTCCCAAGCCAATTTTCCAAGGACTGCGGGGGCCCAATCCTGCACGGCCAAAGAATTCCTGTGCAGGAACCCCAGGGTTTTCCCATTTTGCAGAGGCATGCCCCGAGTTGATAACCCAGGTTGTCTCATAGGATTGAACCCCTGAAGCCCTAGGATTGGCAGAGGCCTGAACCAGAAAGACCAATGAAGTGGATCAGTTGTGCTGGGACACAACCCGGCATGGCTGATCCCACTCCAAGGAGCTGGCAAATCCAATATATTCTCAGTACAAGCAAAGACACCTCTAATTAAATATCTGGTTGTCATTTTTGGTCAAAACTTATCTCCAGACTTTGAGGACAACATGTATTCTTCTTTCAGTTACACAGGCTTTAAATAGTGTCACATCAGTGACTTTGGGGGAGTTACACTGAAATAAATTAGATCAAAATTAGGTCCAAAGGAACGGTACCTAAAATGTACAACACACATGCATCTATTTTCTTGCCTCCCATATGTCATCTTACCTTAAATATTTTAAGTATTTTTCTTACATTAGTAATTGCAGCTAGTTCAATGCGATGCAATCAAGTCTCTATTAATTTTTGATGGTATTAATGCTTTTATTAAAACATGATAATCGAGAAAATGTAAAGTCCAATTCCCTATTTTAATAATAAATTGCATTTGATCCCAGTTAAGCAAGGTTGATCCTTGAGAAGAATAAGGAAACCACCTTACTTGTAATGTAATGTACAATAGCTCCTCAAAGCACAACTGAGAAAAAAAAATCAGTGCAATGTATTCATATCAAAATAGTCTTTGGTACTGCAGTAATCCTTGTATATTGTACTGAACAATTTGATAAAATCAACGTGCTTGAAAAGATGGATGCATTCACTAACTTGTAGCATCAGGGTCACTGCATTCTCCATACTGATGAAGTAATTATGAAAAAAAAAGAAAAGAAAAGAAATAGCCCAGGGGAAAAGTTGGGGTGCATGTGGGGGGATGTTAGTTGGGATGTGGTGGTAGCACCTTTCAGTCTCATATGCAGTGAGGATGGTTCTAGCAACCCTGGAGTCAAGGGATACTCAGTTGATAGCTTAGAATCAGTGGGAAGTTACTCTGTCATTTCAGAGTAACTGATCTCAGAATTTGGTCTATAATCTGCCTGGGAAATAAATTAATCACTGGAACTACATACCATAAAATTTAAGGTCACACCTGCGGACAGTTAGTGGCTCCTAAAATATGTTAATGATCCTTAATTATAGCATACCTTATGCCACACTTCCGACTTTGAAATTAGTGCAATTTAATGAGTGTTCTAAACTCTTGCTAATTTCAGTGAAGGCTCTGCTTCTCCATGGACAAATTTGACAGGAAAATCGTCTCTTTTTACCAAACAGAAAAGAGAATGGCAGTCCATTAACTTAGGTGAAAATGATAATACCTTCAACTCCCAGACTGTAGATAGTTACACTCAGTTGTTTGGAAAGGAATCCTATTCTGTACCAATTCTGCATTATGTTTTATAAGTTAGGTTTCAGTTTGTACTTGACACATGAATGCTGCCCCTAATGTTTTGTGAAGGAAAATAATGAAGAAAAACTGCTGCATAGATTGCATTTATTACCTATTTCATTTTAACCAGGTCACAGTTCAAGACCTCCCAACAGGGAACTGCTACTCTTTCACTGATCCACATGTTACCACATTTGATGGACGGTGAGTATTCTAACTTGAAATCATTTGGCTCAATTATGGCAGTTTTCACTTCCTGAATGCAGTATTTATTTGATTTTACATTAGAATACCAAAGGATTGTTACAGTAATTTGCTTGTAGTGATAAATGCAGTGAATCTATAAAAGTCACATCTCTTTTCTAAATGTCTACATTCCTGTTAATGAAAGGATGCACCACTATGTATTTTGTAGCTATGGAGCTTCAAAAACTGAGTAATTTTAAGAAAACATAGGGTCAAATTTTACAAACCTCAATTAAGCACAGCATACCTACTCATCTACCAGATGCACAGTTTCTTTTGCAAATCCTATAGGAGTGGGGATTCTTTGATGACTACATCAGATGTCACTCCAGAGGTCTAGTATCCTATCTGCCGGTCCCAGCTACAAGTACTACAAGCTGTGTAGGTTTGAATGCACTCCAGTCAGAACACAATCTTTGAAAATGCAAGCCATGCAGCATCAAAGGTAGAAGGCTTTTTCATCTGGGTTCATGGGAAAAAAATAGAGGCACTCTTAAGAATGCTTCATACACACATGCTCATGGATAGCTAGAATTATTTAAACCCTGCATTCTTATATTAGTTTAGAAACTTATGTGCACAGTGTATTTTTCTAATACTCCTCATCCCTATTTTTTAAGCACTTAAGCCCAGAAACTGTTATTTTCCATGTGAAAATAAGTAAAAAATGGCCATCCAACTTTTCTTTAAATCTCAAAATCAAATTTATTTTTGAACTTAGAATGAGAATGAGAAATGTACTCTCAAAAGACAGTTTTTGGAAACTCATAAATCACAGAGAATTAGAACACGAGTACTTCTCAGCAATATACTACAACATTATAATGCAAGCTCAGCGGATCCGAGTGAGAGGGTGTGATAGGGGGCTGTCACAAGGCCGGTCCAATCATTGGCCCACCCACCTGTCTAGGGCAGTCTGCATACCTGCTTCACCTGCCATGCCTTTGATGTAACTTTGGAAGTAGTTGTTTACAAGGTGGGAGGCTGCTCATTTACTGCCCAATGCCAATGGCATAATACACGGCTCCATCCCATCCCTACACCATGTCCCATGCCTCACAAAAGGCATCAGTAAATGGCTCTAGCCTCACATTGGGCCTCAGTGTATGCTTGCCTGATATTCAGACCCCACCTGGATCCCTCCTCCTCAGGCAATCTAATCTCCTCCGTCATTCTGGGCTGGAAAACTCCCTAAGCCCTTTTCTTTCTCAGCAGTGGTCCCCTCCAGGACCTTTGGCCACACGGGCCCTGGCCTCTCCTTTAGGCCAGTCGGAACTCAAGGCCCCTGGCTCTGGCCATCCCTCATGGTCCTTCACCTGGTCTGGTCCTGGCCCCAACATGGGCCAGTCAAGGTTACTCTGGGTGTTATTGAGCCGCTCACTCTCCCATATGGTCCACCTTCTTGGACCCCTCCAAGCACAGCCCACTTGATCACTAAGGCCAGTCTATGCACAGTCCTTCAGGCCCACCCATATGAACCCTACTCTACGTGGCCTACTGCTTTCTCACCCACCCCCTCACTGGGACTACTAAGCATTTTGTCCGTTGGGCCTCAGGTGTTTGATGACATGCCTGGACCCCTTGTCTGTCTCCTCTATGGGGTAACCCACCAGGTCATGGAGGCTGAGACTATACAGCACCCCATACTTGCCTTTCACTAAGAAGGCACTTGTGTGGCATTTCCTGGGCACCTCCCCAACCCAGGCAGCCCCACCACACCATCCAACCCTAACAGGGTGTAGTTTTAGGTCATTCCCCAAAACCAGGAACCTCCTCCATCCTCATAGTTTCTACCCTTAACCTCCAAGTGTTCTGGGACCAGCAGTACTCTGGCCAGAAGATGTTCACCCTTTGGCTCCCCAGTTGCAACTGCCAGCTCAGCTCTGAGGGCCTGCTTTTATACTAAGGCTGCCCAACTCGATCCTCAAATCCAGGAGCCCTCTTATGGTCATGTGACTGCCTCATAAAGCCTACTCACACCTGCTTGCTGCTCCACAGCCTGCTCAAACCTCTTGAAGTGGCAGGCACCAAAGGTGACTTGCCACTGAGGGGCTATAATAAATTACTGTTATGTTATTCAATAATCCATTAATTAAATTAATGCTATTAAGCCAGCTTTTACTCCAAGTTACACTTATGCAATTCCATTATTGATTGCAAGGAGGGATATTTCAGAGAATGTTTACAAATAATTGATTTTATGTAACCATCTTTGAGTTCATGGCAACTAAAAAGGAATATCCATATGTAGTATGACCTCAGAAGCACAGACTTTTGAAATGAAAAAGGCCCTATCCCTCCCAGCTACCACAAAATTGTCTAGTCTGTCTTTAAATTGTCTTTCCAATAATCAAGTTATTTCACTAATATATTTTGTTCTTAGGAAATTCTTCTTAATATTCAGCCAAGTGTCCTACCCTTAATTTCATGATCCTGTTATACCTAATTTTATTCCCCTTTATTATTGTAAATAATTTCTGTCTTTTGAATGCACCTGCTTCCCTATTAGCCATCAATGATGCAAGATTTCTATTTACATATTCAGCTGTGTTAATATTTAAAATGATAATACATGTGATGAACAATGTCTAATGTGATGCAGTATTTAAAGAAGAAGAGAGCAATCCTTGTTTGTCCCTTGATAGATAATGGCGTACACTTGACAGGTACATGGTAAGGCTAAGTTAAGACCCTCTTGTTCATAAAAAGAACACGTGAGACTGAAAATGTGCAGCAAGGAAAACACTATGCTCTAAAGAGTGAGTGGGCAGACAGCTCAGGGCAAGAAAAGTACACAAAAGTGCATTACAAAAATAATGTGGCATCAGAAGGAGAGTCAAGGGCTGTGTCAGAAGGGGTTACACACCACTGACAGTGAAAACAGGGAGGGGGATGACTTAATATAGGCAAATTGTTAGGTAATAGAAAACAGCAAGCTGACAGGATGAATGAGGCAGCAGAACAACAGATTTTGGAGACCACAAGAGCTGTGGCGATTTGAAGCGGTCACTAAACATGAGCAGCTAGACCAAGAAGATTTCACAGAAGGAACAGTAAGGATGAAAACTACTGAAAACTACTGTGCCCACCCCACATGGAAAAACACTGGCATACATGATGAGTGTATATAGTGCACACAAGTAAATTCTAAAAGAGGGGCAAGCAAAGTGTGGCCCACAGGCCAGATTGGGCCTATGGTGGACTCCATTTCCCAGCAGCCCCTGCTTGTGTTGCTGCAGCCAGTTTCCAGGCAGATCCCAGGAGTGGCAGAGCCGTGACAGCATGGGACCAGGGTTTCCATGGAGACTGGCTCCAGCAGTGTTGGCAAGGTGCATGGCTGGGTTTGGGAGCAGCTACGGGGCTGGGATCTTGTCATGGTGACAGCATGGTCCAGAGCTGGGGCAGAGCCGCAATCTACAAATTGCAGCTCTGCCCTGGCTCTGAACCATGTTGTCAATGCTGCAAGATCCCAGCCCCAAAGCATCTCCCCACCCTGCCATGCACCCTGCCAGTGCTGCTGGGGCCGGTCTCTGTAGAAACCTCGACCCCATGCTGTTAGGGCTCTGCTCCTTGGAGGGTCTCCATGAAAACAGACTGCAGCAACGCAGGCAGAGGATGCTGGGAAATGGAATTCAGCCTCCAACTGGATCCATCATTTTGCCCACCCCATCCTAGAAGACCAAAGAGGATGTCAGCAAAGGGTCAGACCAGGAATCATTACTACAGCAGTTGTAACCTCAATTAATTCTGACAAAATGATGTTTCTGGTTGAAAAGCTCTTCTGTTTTCAGCTCTGGTGAATAACGTTTTTTTTTTTTTAATTATTATTTTATGATTGCTTACTTCTTTTTGTAATAAACTTAAACAGGTGAGTAATAGCCACTCAGTAATTTGTAATCTGATGAATTTACCATATTTCACCTCATATAATGTGCTGTGACACTATGAATTATCTACTTTATTCCTTGCATGATAGTTTGTTCTCTCTGTACACCTTTTTGTAAATATATTTGTACAGAAGCATTTACTTTAAAATTCTTGTATTCCTTTGACAAAGAAAGTGACTAATAAGCAGAAAAAGCAACATATTTTGAAGTACAAGATCTACTTTATTGGTGTATGTTGATACATAGAATTGCAATAGCATTAGTTAATCTGGCCAATGCTTTTATTAAAAAATACTCTAAAAGAACTATTCCTTTTATAGCAAAATGTCTTTTAAGTGAAACAAATAGGAAGGCCTGGCAAAGAGAAAGTATAGGCTTCATTATTACTTATGATGCATTATAAATACAAAAACCTTTCTCATGCTAAATTGTAGATTCCCAAAAATGAATGATTGATTTCTGCTGAACACCTAACTCTTTTATGGTAATATCAAAAAAGTATACAACTGTTTGGGATAATTTATATATAATTAATCTCATTTTGCATTTTACCTTGAAAAGAAGATTTTGGACCTCTTACATTAAATTTATGTGGATGCACTGGGTAACAGTACAGCTCTGTCCTAATGCCTATAATAGGATGATCCCAAGTGGTGGATAGTGGAATGACCTTCAGGGAAGGCTAGCTGTAAAATACGCTGGGGAAACCCTGATGAATAAGCAGTGGCAGACCAAGCAGTGTCAACACCACTAGATGGTGAGGACAGCAGATGACAATGCTTTGCCTCCTGAAAAGCCACGTATATCCTTTGACAGTGCTGTGACAGGCTGAGTACAGATCAACACTATAATAAGCCTGACCAGCCCCCAGCCATGGATCTACAAGTCCTCAGTGGTGGAGAAGGCAGAAGATGTTAGACTCAACAGCTGCAAAGGTGGATGAAAGCTGCAGCAGAATGATATTCCCAATTGTCTTGGTCTCCTTGCCATTGGATCAAGGTCTCATTCTGTCAAGAGCCATATGGAAGCTTCTCCATGATAAAGAAGTCACACACAGGTGTCTTCCATGAAAACAGCTATTCCAGCACATTCCTCAAACCCTTTGGTGACCAGATAATGGTGACAAGCAGCCATGTGCTGGGAACAACACCAGTGGTGAGAGGCACCCAATGCTGGGAACAAGATAAACCTCTTTACATGGCCTTTGACTTCATGAAAGCTTTTGACTGCCAGCCAAAAAGTATTGTGGAGGATCTTTCTGAAGTATGGATGCCTACCAAAATTTGTCACTATCCTCTGCCTGCTCTGTGATGGTACACAAGTGGTGGTTTTCAGTAATGGATCTATCACAGATCCCTTTGAGATTAAAATGGGAGTCAAGCAAGGCTGTGTCATTACTCCAACATTCTTCTCAATATTCCTTGCTGCAATGCTACATCTCACCACCAACAAGCTTGAGTGGAGCTAAAGTACCAAATGGATAGTAAGCTGTTTAATCTCAGCCAACTCCAAGCCAAAACCAAGACCACCCTGACCTCAATCACTGAGCTCCTGTACACCGATGATACTCTAGCGTGAGCTTACTTGGAAGCAGACCTTCAGGCAATTGTTGACATCTTTAGTGAGGCATACAAGAAAATGGGACTGACATTTAACATTCAGAAGACTAAGGTTCTCCACCAACAAGGTCCTAATGAACAGTTCCCAGCTCGGGCAATCCAGATCCACAGCGAGACTCTGGAGAACACTGAGTATTTCCCATACCTTGCAAGCCATCTCTTGCAGAAGGCTGACATTGACAAAGAAATCCAACATCTCCTCAAATGTGCAAATACCTGAAGAATGTGCATTTGGATACCTGAAGAAAGAGGTATATGAAGATCACAACATCTGATCCAAAACCAAGTTCATGGTTTATCAAACAGTCATGATCCCCACCTTGGTCTACAGCTCTGAGACATGGACAATGTATAGGAGACATCTAAAGCTGTTGGAGAAGTACCATCAGCACTACTTGCAGATGATCTTCTGAATCCAGTGGGAAAACAGACATGACAACATTAACATCCTCCTGCAAGCAAACACCATGAGTATTAAGGTGATGATCATCCAACATCAACTTTATTGGGCCTGCCATGTCATCTGGATGTCCAACTCCAGACTCTCAAAGCAAGTTTTATTCTCCTAGTTCAGTCAAGGTGTATGCTTAGGAGGAGAGCAGATAAAGCACTTCAGGGAGGTCCTCAAGGCCAAGTTAAGAAAAGAAAAAAATACAACATCAATGTCAACTCATGGGAAACTATCGCCTGACCACACCCCAAATGGAGGAAGAGTCTGTTGCAGGGAACTTTTCAACCAGAAAATCATTTTGTCAGAATTATTGCAGGTTACAACTGTTATAGTAATGATCCAAAGCAGTAATGATTCCTGGTCTGACCCTTTGCTGTCATCCTTTTTGGCCTTATAGGACAGGGATGGGTAAAATGGTGGACCCAGCTGGCAGCCAGCCTCCATCTCCCAGTAGCCCCTGCCTGTGTCGCTGTGGCCAGTTTCCATGGAAATCCCAGGAGCAGAACAGGCATGACAGCGCAGGGCCAGTGTTTCCATGGGGACCAGCCCCAGCAACACTGGCAGGGCATGCAGCTGGGCAGGGAGCTGCTCTGAGGCTGGGATGTTGCAGCATTGACAGCATGAAACCTCATGCCAACAACAGGAGATGGAAAAGTGGAAGCAGCAGAAAGAGCATGTTGTGGATCAAATCAAGAATCCAGCACTGACCGCCCACCCCACACAGAAACACGTCTGATCTGCAGTAGAATTTGCTGATCACATAGGCCTCATTAGCCAGATAAGGCAATCACTGAAGAAAATCATCCTCGACTGTGAGGGAACTGCCGAAGAAGAAGAAGTATCAGAACTGACTAGGAGAGAATGTCATCACTTTGTACAATGATAAAATGACTGGACTTATGTAGGGAAGTAAGCTAAAATGCCTTTGCTAGGGGATAAAGAGAACAGAACCTATAGATTAGTCAGAGGAATATCTGGCTACTGTTCCAGACAATCAGCTCCATGGTCCGTCTGCAAGAACTGGGGGACAATGGGTTCCCTTTAGTATAGCTCCGGTGGCTGCTGTGTCTACGCACATGTTCATATAGCTCTGGATAAATTTCATCCTGAATCACCTAGGATCCAGCAAGCCAGATGGATCCTTTACCTTTACAAGGAGAGCTGTGGACCCTGGCTCTGTGAGAAGCCATCTTGTTGCAAGATCCTATTTAAAAACAAGAAGCCTCTTTCATGACCAGAGCCTTCCTAACTCACAAATGAATTATTTTCCATCCAGGTTCTAAACCTTTCTGTTTTCATAGGCTCTAATCCTCTGATAACACTGCACAGTCACTAGCTCAAATAATCCTAAGGCGAGATGCCTATTTGACAAGATCTTGGGTGAGGTGACAGTTAAGTTTGGTTTCTCCTCAATTAAACACAGCAAGAAATGGGATTTCATTCAAAGTCCAAATTTTTGGAGTTGTCATTGATGACACCCAAATAATCTAATTGGTACTGCAGTGATTATCTTAGAAATGTGTATCCTGCATACCATGTGCTCAGAGCTGGGGCATGGAGCTACGTGCCACCCAGGAATTAGAATTTTTTTTGGAGACGTTCTATTCTACCCAATTTATACTGACATTCCCATGCCTGGTAACTGGTAATAATTCTAGGATGTTCACTGGAAATAGGCCTGATATGAATTTGACCCTAAAGCATCATTTAAATCATCTGACCATTTTTCTTTAGCAAAATTCCTAATATTGAAAATAAAATGTGTATATTCTCTCTTTGGGATATATCCTTCGCTAAACTCTGTCTAGGACACATAAGTAGCATAAAACACCTCTCACTGGCAAGGAAAGAAGCAATCCTAGGTATATGTGAGCAGGTTAATCATTAGGAATGCTCTCCCTGGCTGAACTTTTGGAAGCAGTAACAGCAGCAATAAAATAAATTTAATAGGAAGATGGAGAAGGTGAGAGTAGCAAAAGAAGAGAAAATGTGTGCAGCAATATCCTTAGAGATGTATAACCAGGGGTGTAACAGAAGCGGGGGGGTGGCCAGTGCACCAGCCATCGGTGCCAATCCTAGGAGGGGGTCCAACAAGACCAACGGCTGTGCTGTCAGCATTGCTGATCTTGTGCTGGAGCAGTCACTGCTGCTGCCCTGTGTACAGCCACCACCTAGGGCACTCAGTATAGCAGCAGTAAAGTACAGTAGCCCACTGTGGCAAGGTCAGGTTAATAGATAAAATGCATGCAGGGGAATTACCTTATCCTTTTGGATGAGCAACCCCCCCCCCCATCTTTTCCTATGCCCCCCACTCTGTTTAACTCCACAGAGGTTACGAACTGTTACAGCCCTAAACTACCAACCCTTGCTCTTTAGCTCTGAAGGTTTCTTGTTCAATTTCCCTTGTGCCGGCCCAGAGGTGATCACCACAATTAAAATTTTATGAGTTATCTGATTAAATTCAATACTTCATTCAAGCAATTCAAATTCAGATAACATTTCCATTTTAAAATGAAGACATTTTGCAAACCTGACATATTACATGATCCGTGGGCATGACTTGAGGACTTTCAGTGACTTTACTGAGAGTCTGAATGGGCCCATAGTCTATGCTCATTATTAAATTAAATGTTATCTTTAGCATGAATTACAGTCACATGTATGTGTTAACACAGTCCTGTACATTTACGAGAGAGACCAGGAGATGATGTAACCCTACCTTTTCCATGACCCCTTCCTCCAAAATGTCTCCAGATGAACAGGGCTGTTTGAAGAAAACTGTATGATTCTGACTGTATTTTATAGCACCTCCTTTTCCCACCTGTGGGTAGTTCCCAAAGGGGTTAGCACTTGACATTGAATGAGGTTATGCTTCTCTATGCTCGCTTTATTTCTAATAGGATGTTTGCAACATTTTTAAGAGTATATTTTAGTTTTTATTGAGGTGATTGGAAAAGAGAAGACATCCACTGATAGTGTTTGCTCATTATAGCCAATGTTTTTGACTTTTTCAAGAGGAAGTAAAAAGGCAATGCACTTTTTTATAGGAATAAACAGGTGAACTCCATATTTCTGTGGTATTTAATTGGGAAAAGAAAAAACCTCCTGGTATATATATATATATATATA